>NC_088212.1:3717362-4017362 GCF_036934945.1 Oncorhynchus masou masou | reverse complement strand
AGGTGGATATGATAGACAGCCTATCCATCCAATAAGGAGGACAGGTGGATATGATAGACAGCCTATCCATCCAATAAGGAGGACAGGTGGATATGATAGACAGCCTATCCATCCAATAAGGAGGACAGGTGGATATAAATTGTGTAGTCCTGATCTTCCTGCTCCTCCTCCTCCTCCTCCTCCTCCTCCTCCTCCTCCTCTTCCTCCGGGGCTTCTGTAATGGCTAGATGGGAGAATATATGGTAGCTGTTGTATAAATAAGGACCACAACAGCAATGTAGCAGAAGAGTATTTATCTGAATGTTCTCAAAAGCCCCATATCCCCCTCCACGAAGCCCCAGTATAGCCTCGTGGTGCTGTTATTTTTCAGGGCAGAGAGGGGACTTGGCACTGAGTCATCCATCCCATAATGATGAAACATTGTTTACATAATCTAGGTCTAGGACGCCAGGGCTATGACAGCAGAGCAGCGGGTGACGCAGGGTGGGAATGGGGAGGGGGGGGAGGGGGGCGATCTGAGGGGTTGAATGGATCAGGTCTTTTTTTTGGCAGCAGAATCCTGGAAGCAGACAGTCAGACACACAGAAGTGTTTTTGTTTATGTTGTAGGGTTTTGCTGGTTTCGTTCTCATTTTTCTTTATGTTTCTCCGTTTGTCTCAGACACAGTACAGTTGCTGCCATTGGGCGGAGAGTCTCTATGTGTCGCAGCAGTTTGACCTACGACCGCTACCAAGCAGGAGGGGGGGGATAAAAAAGCAACACAAGCGACAGACAGTCCCTTATCATCCAATCCAAATGGATGTTCGTGTTTGATAGGCAACAACACATTCACTACAATTAGCACACAGAGAAGTCAATGCATATAGATGGTATACATGTTAATTGACGACTGGCAGACAGAGAGAGAGACTGAGGCGAAGTATGAGTAGAGATTGTTCATTTCCATTTCCTTTCAATTCAGGAAGCACACAGACATTTCCCTTCAATGCTTTTCGATAAAACAACATTTGGAATTTTAATGGATTTGACCGCAAAACTGGCTTCCTCTGTTTATTATCTGCAAATTGTAAAGTGCCACTTTCCACTGCCCCATGAGGTAATCATGACATTGGTCCCCTTTTTGGAGATTTACTGGGGCAGCAGGGTAGCCTAGTGGTTAGAGTGTTGGACTACTAACCAGAAGGTTGTAAGTTCAAACCCCCGAGCTGACAAGGTACAAATCTGTCGTTCTGCCCCTGAACAGGCAGTTACCCACCGTTCCTAGGCCGTCATTGAAAATACAAATTTGTCCTTAACTGACTTGCCTAATTAAATAAAGTACTTTAAGTTACTTTTATATTTAGGAGGTCAGTCAGATCATATCATAGTGTAGTGGAGGATATCCAGACTTATTCATCATGATGAAAATTAAATTCAACCATCTTTGACATATAGTGACTTGGCATGTAACACGGCTATTTTATGGCAGATAGCCTCAGTTTAGTGAGTACTTTATTTAAGGAGGAATGGCTCAAAGTACTGGTGGAAATAAGCAGTCTACATGTTAAGGTTCACCTTAAATAATCTTAGCTATAATGGCACCAACGTCGCAAATACCTTATGCACATATATGACTATGCAACCGTTGTCATTCTGACTCTATATTACATGTTATAGCAGAGTGGTGTGTGTTGTCATTCTGACTCTATATTACATGGTATAGCAGAGCAGTGTGTGTTTTCATTCTGACTCTATATTACATGTTATAGCAGAGTGGTGTGTGTTTTCATTCTGACTCTATATTACATGGTATAGCAGAGCAGTGTGTGTTTTCATTCTGACTCTATATTACATGTTATAGCAGAGCAGTGTGTGTTTTCATTCTGACTCTATATTACATGTTATAGCAGAGCAGTGTGTGTTTTCATTCTGACTCTATATTACATGTTATAGCAGAGTGGTGTGTGTTGTCAATCTGACTCTATATTACATGTTATAGCAGAGTGGTGTGTGTTGTCATTCTGACTCTATATTACATGTTATAGCAGAGTGGTGTGTGTTTTCATTCTGACTCTATATTACATGGTATAGCAGAGCAGTGTGTGTTTTCATTCTGACTCTATATTACATGTTATAGCAGAGTGGTGTGTGTTGTCATTCTGACTCTATATTACATGTTATAGCAGAGTGGTGTGTGTTTTCATTCTGACTCTATATTACATGTTATAGCAGAGTGGTGTGTGTTGTCATTCTGACTCTATATTACATGGTATAGCAGAGCGGTGTGTGTTTTAATTCTGACTCTATATTACATGGTATAGCAGAGCAGTGTGTGTTTTCATTCTGACTCTATATTACATGTTATAGCAGAGCAGTGTGTGTTTTCATTCTGACTCTATATTACATGTTATAGCAGAGTGGTGTGTGTTGTCATTCTGACTCTATATTACATGTTATAGCAGAGTGGTGTGTGTTGTCATTCTGACTCTATATTACATGTTATAGCAGAGTGGTGTGTGTTTTCATTCTGACTCTATATTACATGGTATAGCAGAGTGGTGTGTGCCAATACAGTGCATTTTTAATTACTGATTGATTACAGCCAAATAGCCAAAAGAAAAATGTAAATACCTGATTAATATATAATTAGCAAAGTGACCATGGAATTTACAAGATGTAAAAGATATGACCCCTATGTGGCTGTCTAGAAAAATATTTTTTTAAATAAAAACTATAATATTGAGAAAAAAACTGCATCAAAATTAAAAAGTAACTGTCCAGTGTTTAAAGATTTAATTCCGTCATTTTACTTCCAAAAAAATAAGTATGTTAAAAAATAGCTTGTTCTGTGTTGGAAAGTTGCGGGACGAATGTTGCAGGGCGTACCACAACAACAGAATGTTGCGGGAAGTACACCAACAACAGAATGTTGCGGGAAGTACACCAACAACAGAATGTTGCGGGAAGTACCCCAACAACAGAATGTTGCGGGGCGTACCACAACAACAGAATGTTGCGGGAAGTACCCCAACAACAGAATGTTGCGGGAAGTACACCAACAACAGAATGTTGCGGGAAGTACCCCAACAACAGAATGTTGCGGGACGTACCCCAACAACAGAATGTTGCGGGAAGTACCCCAACAACAGAATGTTGCGGGAAGTACACCAACAACAGAATGTTGCGGGAAGTACCCCAACAACAGAATGTTGCGGGCGTACCGCAACAACAGAATGTTGCGGGAAGTACCCCAACAACAGAATGTTACACCAACAGAAAGTATGGACGAATGTTGCAGGGCGTACCCCAACAACAGAATGTTGCGGGACGTACCCCAACAACAGAATGTTGCGGGAAGTACCCCAACAACAGAATGTTGCGGGGCGTACCCCAACAACAGAATGTTGCGGGCGTACCCCAAAAACAGAATGTTGCGGGGCGTACCCCAACTACAGAATGTTGCGGGGCGTACCCCAACAACAGAATGTTGCGGGGCGTACCCCAACAACAGAATGTTGCGGGGCGTACCTCAACAACAGAATGCTGCGGGGCGTACCCCAACAACAGAATGCTGCGGGGCGTACCCCAACAACAGAATGTTGCGGGAAGTACCCCAACAACAGAATGTTGCGGGGCGTACCCCAAAAACAGAATGTTGCGGGAAGTACCCCAACAACAGAATGCTGCGGGGCGTACCCCAAAAACAGAATGTTGCGGGAAGTACCCCAACAACAGAATGTTGCGGGAAGTACCCCAACAACAGAATGTTGCGGGGCGTACCCCAAAAACAGAATGTTGCGGGGCGTACCCCAAAAACAGAATGTTGCGGGAAGTACCTCAACAACAGAATGTTGCGGGGCGTACCACAACAACAGAATGTTGCGGGAAGTACCCCAACAACAGAATGTTGCGGGAAGTACCCCAACAACAGAATGTTGCGGGGCGTACCCCAAAAACAGAATGTTGCGGGGCGTACCCCAAAAACAGAATGTTGCGGGAAGTACCCCAACAACAGAATGTTGCGGGGCGTACCCCAACAACAGAATGCTGCGGGAAGTACCCCAACAACAGAATGTTGCGGGAAGTACCCCAACAACAGAATGCTGCGGGGCGTACCCCAAAAACAGAATGTTGCGGGAAGTACCCCAACAACAGAATGTTGCGGGAAGTACCCCAACAACAGAATGTTGCGGGGCGTACCCCAAAAACAGAATGTTGCGGGGCGTACCCCAAAAACAGAATGTTGCGGGAAGTACCCCAACAACAGAATGTTGCGGGGCGTACCCCAACAACAGAATGCTGCGGGAAGTGGGGACTTAAAAACAGAATGTTGCGGAAGTACCCCAACAACAGAATGTTGCGGGAAGTACCCCAACAACAGAATGCTGCGGGGCGTACCCCAAAAACAGAATGTTGCGGGAAGTACCCCAACAACAGAATGTTGCGGGAAGTACCCCAACAACAGAATGTTGCGGGGCGTACCCCAAAAACAGAATGTTGCGGGGCGTACCACAACAACAGAATGTTGCGGGGCGTACCCCAAAAACAGAATGTTGCGGGGCGTACCACAACAACAGAATGTTGCGGGGCGTACCACAACAACAGAATGTTGCGGGGCGTACCCCAAAAACAGAATGTTGCGGGGCGTACCCCAAAAACAGAATGTTGCGGGCGTACCCCAACAACAGAATGTTGCGGGAAGTACCCCAACAACAGAATGTTGCGGGAAGTACCCCAACAACAGAATGTTGCGGGGCGTACCCCAACAACAGAATGTTGCGGGGCGTACCCCAAAAACAGAATGTTGCGGGAAGTACCCCAACAACAGAATGTTGCGGGAAGTACCCCAACAACAGAATGTTGCGGGAAGTACCCCAACAACAGAATGTTGCGGGGCGTACCCCAACAACAGAATGTTGCGGGAAGTACCCCAACAACAGAATGTTGCGGGAAGTACCCCAACAACAGAATGTTGCGGGAAGTACCCCAAAAACAGAATGTTGCGGGAAGTACCCCAACAACAGAATGTTGCGGGAAGTACCCCAACAACAGAATGTTGCGGGGCGTACCCCAAAAACAGAATGTTGCGGGGCGTACCCCAAAAACAGAATGTTACGGGGCGTACCCCAAAAACAGAATGTTACGGGGCGTACCCCAACAACAGAATGTTGCGGGGCGTACCCCAACAACAGAATGTTGCGGGAAGTACCCCAAAAACAGAATGTTGCGGGAAGTACCCCAACAACAGAATGTTGCGGGAAGTACCCCAAAAACAGAATGTTACGGGGCGTACCCCAAAAACAGAATGTTACGGGGCGTACCCCAACAACAGAATGTTGCGGGGTGTACCCCAAAAACAGAATGTTACGGGGCGTACCCCAACAACAGAATGTTGCGGGGCGTACCCCAACAACAGAATGTTGCGGGAAGTACCCCAACAACAGAATGTTGCGGGGCGTACCCCAACAACAGAATGTTGCGGGAAGTACCCCAAAAACAGAATGTTGCGGGAAGTACCCCAACAACAGAATGTTGCGGGGCGTACCCCAACAACAGAATGTTGCGGGAAGTACCCCAACAACAGAATGTTGCGGGGCGTACCCCAAAAACAGAATGTTGCGGGGCGTACCCCAAAAACAGAATGTTACGGGGCGTACCCCAACAACAGAATGTTGCGGGGCGTACCCCAACAACAGAATGTTGTGGGCGTATACTGGTCATTAAAAAAATTAAATGCGAGTAGACAGCTGATTGGCCAGCTCATCTTCCTCAGTAGTATGACATCACACTCTGTGAGGAAATAGAAAGCCATTTTAAAACAGTCAGTTTGATACAAGTTTTAGGTGGCATTTAAAAAAAGTGTTTTATCTCAAATTTATGCCTTGGGAAAATAAGCGTGTAGGATGAGTTAACAACATTATTTTGGTATGAGTTAACAGAATTTTAACTTTTAAAAGTGAGGTTTTCACAGGACAGTTACTCTAAGGTAACCTGCTTGAGTACAGCAGATCACTATGGGATGTTTATGACCACTAACTCATCTAGACTTCAAATACAATGATTGTTTTAATTGCAAATGTTAGTCTCCATCAATGCTTGTTAGTGTAATGACGTTAGTATATAATCTCAACAACTTCCAAGAAATAGTTTTCTTTTGAACTATCTTTACCTATTGATATATTTTGTTTATTCACTTTTTTGTTTATTATTATTTTTTGGGGCTGAAAAAAATGCTGAAAGTTAAAGAAGCCAGCAACACAGACAAATTCATGCAGGTTTTCAGATGTGTAAGGTGAGCTGTGCCGGGTGGGTGGGCAGGGAGGTGGGGGGTTAGAGGGGAGGGGGCACAAGAAGAGTCAGGATTCAGGGGTGACTTGGTGTCAGAGATGACTTGGTGTCAGCGAGGATTGGTGTCATGGGGGAGATTGGTGTCAGAGAGGGATTGGTGTCAGTGGGGGAAGGATTGGTGTCAGGGGGGATTGGTGTCATGGTGTGGATTGGTGTCAGGGGCAGGATTGGTGTCAGAGATGGGGGGAGGGATTGGTGTCAGGGAGAGATTGGTGTCAGCTAGGATTGATGCCAGGAATGGGGGGGGATTGGGGTCAGGGAGGGATTGGTGTCAGCTAGGATTGATGCCAGGAATGGGGGGTGGATTGGGGTCAGGGAGGGATTGGTGTCAGCTAGGATTGATGCCAGGAATGGGGGGGGGATTGGGGTCAGGGAGGGATTGGTGTCAGCTAGGGGGAGGGATTGGTGTCAGGGGGGATTGGTGTCGGGGGGGGGGGTTGGGGTCAGGGGGAGGGATTGGTGTCAGGGGGGATTGGTGTCAGGGGGGATTGGTGTCGGGGGGATTGGTGTCAGGAGGGGATTGGGGTCAGGGAGAGATTGGTTTCAGGAGAGGATTGGTGTCAGCTAGGCTTGATGTCAGGAGGGGATTGGTGCCACAGAGGGATTAGTGTCAGGGAGCGATTGGTGTCAGCTCGGATTGATGTCAGGAGGGGATTGTTGCCATGGAGGGATTGGTGTCAGAGGTGGGGGGAGGGATTGGTGTCAGGAGGGATTGGTGTCAGAGTGGGGGGAGGGAATGGTGTCAGGGAGGGATTGGTGTCAGAGGTGGGGGGAGGGATTGGTGTGAGGGAAGGATTGGTGTCAGAGTGGGGGAGGGATTGGTGTCAGGGTGAGATTGTTGTTGGGAAAGAACATGGAATTGTCTCGCTCGGTGGTGATTACTTACAGTTGCAAGATCCTGAATGCTTAACCTCCAGGAGCGTTCCCAGAGAGCAGGAGGTCTGCTTCATAACACACTCTGAGGGGTAGGTGGTGTTGTCGCTGGCGCACACCGCCTCGTCCATCCGGCTCTCTGGACACGGCTCCTCACAGAGGGAGCAGCGGCCTCGACTCATCCTGGCGTCCCACAGACACTTCTTCCCCACACTGCACTGGATGTCCTCGCACGACTTGGCCTCTGGAGCCAGAGGGAGGAGAGGAGAAGAAAGACAGAAATGATCAGACTGACGCCTCGTTGGTGCTGCTTGGCATATCACCATGAAACTGTAGTGGTTAATGAGTCATGTCCTATGTTTCAAGTATCCATGTAGTAGGGAGTGAAACGCTTCCCAGGAAAACACTCTGGCTGTGGTGTGGATGATGTTGCCAACTTCTAAACAGCAGCAACTACAAAGTAGTACCAGCCTTGTATACTGAAATTAACCTCCAAAGCAAATGGAGAATCTTTGCTCTGAGAACCTCAATTTATGTGGAATGTTGGCAGAGCGGACATAAAAAGTAGTGGAATATTGGCAGAGAGGACACATAAAGTAGTGGAATGTTGACAGAATGGACACATAAAGTAGTGGAATGTTGACAGAGTGGACACATAAAGTAGTGGAATGTTGGCAGAGTGGACACATAAAGCAGTGGAATGTTGGCAGAGTGGACACATAAAGTAGTGGAATGTTGACAGAGTGGACACATAAAGTAGTGGAATGTTGACAGAATGGACACATAAAGTAGTGGAATGTTGACAGAGTGGACACATAAAGTAGTGGAATGTTGACAGAGGACACATAAAGCAGTGGAATGTTGACAGAATGGACACATAAAGTAGTGGAATGTTGACAGAGTGGACACATAAAGTAGTGGAATGTTGGCAGAGGACACAAAAAGTAGTGGAATGTTGGCAGAGTGGACACATAAAGCAGTGGAATGTTGGCAGAGTGGACACACAAAGTAGTGGAATGTTGGCAGAGGACACAAAAAGTAGTGGAATGTTGACAGAGTGGACACATAAAGTAGTGGAATGTTGGCAGAGTGGACACATAAAGTAGTGGGATGTTGACAGAGGACACAAAGTAGTGGAATGTTGGCAGAGGACACATAAAGTAGTGGAATGTTGGCAGAGGACACATAAAGTAGTGGGATGTTGACAGAGGACACAAAGTAGTGGAATGTTGGCAGAGTGGACAGAAAAAGTAGTGGAATGTTGGCAGAGGACACATAAAGTACTGGAATGTTGGCAGAGTGGACAGAAAAAGTAGTGGAATGTTGGCAGAGGACACATAAAGTAGTGGAATGTTGGCAGAGTGGACACATAAAGTACTGGAATGTTGGCAGAGTGGACACATAAAGTAGTGGAATGTTGGCAGAGTGGACACATAAAGTAGTGGGATGTTGACAGAGGACACAAAGTAGTGGAATGTTGGCAGAGTGGACAGAAAAAGTAGTGGAATGTTGGCAGAGGACACATAAAGTAGTGGAATGTTGGCAGAGTGGACACAAAAAGTAGTGGAATGTTGGCAGAGTGGACACAAAAAGTAGTGGAATGTTGGCAGAGGACACATAAAGTAGTGGAATGTTGACAGAGTGGACACAAAAAGTAGTGGAATGTTGACAGAGTAGACACAAAAAGTAGTGGAATGTTGACAGAGGACACATAAAGTAGTGGAATGTTGGCAGAGTGGACACAAAAGTAGTGGAATGTTGACAGAGTGGACACAAAAAGTAGTGGAATGTTGACAGAGTGGACACAAAAAGTAGTGGAATGTTGGCAGAGTGGACACAAAAAGTAGTGGAATGTTGATAGAGTGGACACAAAAAGTAGTGGAATGTTGGCAGAGTGGACACATAAAGTAGTGGAATGTTGGCAGAGTGGACACATAAAGTAGTGCAATGTTGGCAGAGTGGACACAAAAAGTAGTGGAATGTTGGCAGAGTGGACACAAAAAGTAGTGGAATGTTGGCAGAGTGGACACAAAAAGTAGTGGAATGTTGGCAGAGTGGACACAAAAAGTAGTGGAATGTTGGCAGAGTGGACACAAAAAGTAGTGGAATGTTGACAGAGTAGACACAAAAAGTAGTGGAATGTTGGCAGAGTGGACACAAAAAGTAGTGGAATGTTGGCAGAGTGGACACAAAAGTAGTGGAATGTTGACAGAGTGGACAAAAAAAGTAGTGGAATGTTGACAGAGTGGACACAAAAAGTAGTGGAATGTTGGCAGAGTGGACACAAAAAGTAGTGGAATGTTGATAGAGTGGACACAAAAAGTAGTGGAATGTTGGCAGAGTGGACACATAAAGTAGTGGAATGTTGGCAGAGGACAAAAAAGTAGTGGAATGTTGGCAGAGTGGACACATAAAGTAGTGGAATGTTGATAGAGTGGACACAAAAAGTAGTGGAATGTTGATAGAGTGGACACAAAAAGTAGTGGAATGTTGGCAGAGGACACAAAAAGTAGTGGAATGTTGGCAGAGTGGACACAAAAGTAGTGGAATGTTGGCAGAGTGGACACAAAAAGTAGTGGAATGTTGGCAGAGTGGACACAAAAAGTAGTGGAATGTTGGCAGAGTGGACACAAAAAGTAGTGGAATGTTGATAGAGTGGACACAAAAAGTAGTGGAATGTTGGCAGAGTGGACACAAAAAGTAGTGGAATGTTGGCAGAGTGGACACAAAAAGTAGTGGAATGTTGGCAGAAGACACAAAAAGTAGTGGAATGTTGGCAGAGTGGACACAAAAAGTAGCGGAATGTTGGCAGAGTGGACACAAAAAATAGTGGAATGTTGGCAGAGTGGACACAAAAAGTAGTGGAATGTTGATAGAGTGGACACAAAAAGTAGCGGAATGTTGGCAGAGTGGACACAAAAAATAGTGGAATGTTGGCAGAGTGGACACAAAAAGTACTGGAATGTTGACAGAGTGGACACAGAAGCAGCCTATTATGTACAGCCTACATTCAGACAATATCGTTTAAGATCACTGTATTTGTCCAATTATACACATGGAATTAAGTACATTTGACAGAAAGACCCCGAACCCCCTCTAGAACTCTGAGGAAAACACATCAAACACAGAACAATCAGAACAACCAATAATTAGGTCAAATATCAGGATTGGGCTGCCACTGTAAAGTTAGTGTTTAGAGGTTTGGACAGGTTTAAGCCATATGGTTAAGTGTCTAGGGGGTAGTGGCTATAGGGTAGTGTCTAAAGGGTAGTATCTAGGGGGTAATGTCTAGGGGGTAGTGTCCAGGGGGTAGGTTCTAAAGGGTAGTGTCTAGGGGGTAGTGTCCAGGGGGTAGTGTCCAGGGGGTAGTGTCCAGGGGGTAATGTTCAGGGGGAAATGTCCAGGGGGTAGTGTCGAGGGGGTAATGTCGAGGGGGTAGTGTCCAGGGGGTAGTGTCTAGGGGGTAGTGTCTAGGGGTTAGTGTCTAGGGGGTAGTGTCCAGGGGGTAGTGTCCAGGGGGTAGTGTCTAGGGGGCAATGTCCAGGGGGCAGTGTCCAGGGGGTAGTGTCTAGGGGGTAGTGTCCAGGGGGTAGTGTCCAGGGGGTAATGTCTAGTGGGTAATGTCTAGTGGGTAGTGTCTAGGGGGTAATGTCTACGGGGTAGTGTCCAGGGGGTAATGTTCAGGGAGTAATGTCCAGGGGGTAGTGTCTAGGGGGTAATGTCTAGGGGGTAGTGTCCAGGGGGTAGTGTCTAGGGGTAGGGGCTAGGGGGTTGTTTTTGGACAGACCCACTATGCGGTCTCCTGTAAGTAAGCATTTCACTGTAAGGTCTACACCTGTTGTATTCAACGCACACAACAAATACACTTTGATTTGATGTTTAGGCATACTGACTGATGTTCCTAGGAGACAATACTGACTGATGTTCCAAGGAGACAATACTGACTGATGTTCCAAGGAGACAATACTGACTGATGTTCCAAGGAGACAATACTGACTGATGTTCCAAGGAGACAATACTGACCGATGTTCCAAGGAGACAATACTGACTGATGTTCCAAGGAGACAATACTGACCGATGTTCCAAGGAGACAATACTGACCGATGTGCCCAGGAGACAATACTGACTGATGTTCCAAGGAGACAATACTGACCGATGTTCCCAGGAGACAATACTGACCGATGTTCCCAGGAGACAATACTGACTGATGTGCCCAGGAGACAATACTGACTGATGTTCCAAGGAGACAATACTGACTGTCTTTCCTAGGAGACAATACTGACTGATGTTCCTAGGAGTCAATACTGACTGATGTTACCAGGACACAATACTGACTGATGTTCCCAGGAGACAATACTGACTGATGTTCCAAGGAGACAATACTGACTGATGTTCCTAGGAGTCAATACTGACTGATGTTACCAGGACACAATACTGACTGATGTTCCAAGGAGACAATACTGACTGATGTTCCCAGGAGACAATACTGACTGATGTTCCCAGGAGACAATACTGACTGATGTTCCAAGGAGCCAATACTGACTGATGTTCCAAGGAGACAATACTGACTGATGTTCCAAGGAGACAATACTGACTGATGTTCCCAGGAGACAATACTGACTGTCTTTCCTAGGAGACAATACTGACTGATGTTCCTAGGAGACAATACTGACTGATGTTCCCAGGAGACAATACTGACTGATGTTCCAAGGAGACAATACTGACTGTCTTTCCTAGGAGACAATACTGACTGATGTTCCCAGGAGACAATACTGACTGTCTTTCCTAGGAGCAATACTGACTGATGTTCCTAGGAGACAATACTGACTGATGTTCCCAGGAGACAATACTGACTGTCTTTCCTAGGAGACAATACTGACTGATGTTCCTAGGAGACAATACTGACTGATGTGCCCAGGAGACAATACTGACTGATGTTCCAAGGAGACAATACTGACTGTCTTTCCTAGGAGCAATACTGACTGATGTTCCTAGGAGACAATACTGACTGATGTTCCCAGGAGACAATACTGACTGTCTTTCCTAGGAGACAATACTGACTGATGTTCCTAGGAGACAATACTGACTGATGTGCCCAGGAGACAATACTGACTGATGTTCCAAGGAGACAATACTGACTATCTTTCCTAGGAGACAATACTGACTGATGTTCCTAGGAGACAATACTGACCGATGTTCCAAGGAGACAATACTGACTGATGTTCCCAGGAGACAATACTGACTGATGTTCCAAGGAGACAATACTGACTGTCTTTCCTAGGAGACAATACTGACTGATGTTCCTAGGAGACAATACTGACTGATGTGCCCAGGAGACAATACTGACTGATGTTCCAAGGAGACAATACTGACTGTCTTTCCAAGGAGACAATACTGACTGTCTTTCCTAGGAGCAATACTGACTGATGTTCCTAGGAGACAATACTGACTGATGTTCCCAGGAGACAATACTGACTGTCTTTCCTAGGAGACAATACTGACTGATGTTCCTAGGAGACAATACTGACTGATGTGCCCAGGAGACAATACTGACTGATGTTCCAAGGAGACAATACTGACTATCTTTCCTAGGAGACAATACTGACTGATGTTCCTAGGAGACAATACTGACCGATGTTCCAAGGAGACAATACTGACTGATGTTCCCAGGAGACAATACTGACTGATGTTCCAAGGAGACAATACTGACTGTCTTTCCTAGGAGACAATACTGACTGATGTTCCTAGGAGACAATACTGACTGATGTGCCCAGGAGACAATACTGACTGATGTTCCAAGGAGACAATACTGACTGTCTTTCCAAGGAGACAATACTGACTGTCTTTCCTAGGAGCAATACTGACTGATGTTCCTAGGAGACAATACTGACTGATGTTCCCAGGAGACAATACTGACTGTCTTTCCTAGGAGACAATACTGACTGATGTTCCTAGGAGACAATACTGACTGATGTGCCCAGGAGACAATACTGACTGATGTTCCAAGGAGACAATACTGACCGATGTTCCAAGGAGACAATACTGACTGATGTGCCCAGGAGACAATACTGACTGATGTGCCCAGGAGACAATACTGACTGATGTTCCAAGGAGTCAATACTGACTGATGTTCCAAGGAGACAATACTGACTGATGTGCCCAGGAGACAATACTGACTGATGTGCCCAGGAGACAATACTGACTGATGTTCCCATGAGACAATACTGACCGTCGGTCCCACGAGACAATACTTACTGATGCATTTCCCCTGATATGCTACTCCTATGGATCTGCCCAGGAGACAATACTTACTGATGCATTTCCCCTGATATGCTACTCCTATGGATCTGCCCAGGAGACATGTCGCCCTCCTCAGATGGCATGCACTGGCATAGATGATCCCGTCGTTGCCACACAGGAACTGATCTGGTGACCTCTGTTCAGGGCAGATCCGATTACACATCACACAATATGCGTTATTTGTCTGGTCCACGACGCACGTGGAGCTTCCTGGGCATAAAACGTCACGGCAGGTCTCTGTCAGAACAAGAAGTTGTCAAATGAATGCAATGCTTAATATCTGCAGAGTTAGAAACTAACCATATCTATACTCAGATGTCTAGTAGATACCTGCTGTCAATCAAATAGGGTAGCCTAGTGGTTAGAGCTTTGGGCTAGTAAATCGTAAAGGTTGCAAGTTCAAATCCCCGAGCTGACAAGGTGTAAACAAGACAGAACAACCCACCCCATGAACAACTCAATATTCCTTGAAAATAAGAATTTGTTCTGAACTGACCTGCCTAGTTAAATAAAGGTAAAACACAGCAATGGAGCGTGTTTTAATTACTTATGAGCGGATCCAATTTTGTAATGCGCCGTGTTTGCTTGCCCTTTATCCAACACCAGAATGAATCCAATTTATTGTTCTATATGAATAATACGGCTGTGTTCTGTTACGCTTACTGCTGGTTTACTTACTCTTGCATTTGCCCTGGTACTGCACTTCCAGGTCCAGATGGACTTTACATTTGGACTTGAGCAACGCGCACTCGTCTTTGTATGTCTTTCCATCCGATCCGCAGACAGGTCCTTTCCAAGTGACATTGGAGCAGTCTGGCGCGCAGACGCAGCGCGGCTTGCTTCTCCTGTTAATCTTGCATCTCTTTCCGGGTCCACAGTCCACGTTGTCGCACGTTTCTGGAGTGGAATAAATGTCGATGTTCTTCAATTATATTAAATAAATGGAGAACAGACATTGCTAAGATGCAATTAGGTTTATTAACGAGAAAATGTGTCTAATTTAGATTCACTTACATTTAAACGAAGTTAAACATGATTTCATCGGACATGCTTTCACTCTAAAACGACGATGTGAAATATTATTATGAGCCATATTATGTGAGCCATATCATATAAACATCCTGTACCCTTGCAGGGTATGCAGTTTGGGGCTCCGCCGTTAAAGATCATCCACCGGAACAAGGTGCTGTTGGGTACATCCTCCTCGGTCCATGACGTTCCCAGCCTCCCGCTTCTACAGCATTCCTCTCGGCTCATCCCCGGTACGTAGAGCACCTGACACCTCCCGTTCTTCCCCTGCTGTAACCAGCAGTTACCAGCTGGAAACAAACACAAATGAGCCCAGTCTTTTTAAAGTCTGAAGCTATGCGGCTTGCTGACTAACCTGCTCCAGACGCAACACGTCAGTCACACTCTCGCTGTCTCCGTTTTTTTTCCCTCCAATATCATGCAACAGTTTTAACACTTTCTTATTCAGTCACCAATAAATGTTCAACGCCGACAGCTGGCCAGTAGGATACAGCATTGAAGAAAATACTGACCTTTCACTGAGATGTTCTATTGATTTTTATATATAGTGTTGAGTTCTCTATGTTCACAGAGCAAACAGTTGAACAATCTTGTTCTATTGCCTATCACAAAATGTCACAAGTTATAACAGTCATCGAATTGCTTCCTCTTGGCCTCGTCCAGAACATAACTGTATTCTTGAAATTCTTGATTTATCAACGCTCGAACAGTAAAAAAAACCCTGATCTTTGCGAATACCGTAGTTGTATACACTTTTGTTCCAAATATCTATGAGCATCCTTGGTCTCACAGCACCCGTGAGACACGTCGATCATAGAAGTATTTATAAAGAATAGCTACCATAACAAGACTTTGCCAAAATGCACATAAAGACACTAATAGGTGACAAGTGATTTAGAACTTTTTTTAAGGATGCACTTAAATCGCAGGCAACGTTGTTGATATTTATGTCGATGGCAGAAAGGGGACCGTTTCTGTTGTATGAGGTCAACTATATGTATCGTTATCAGCACCAACTGTATTTGATTCTTATCAATGTAACAAATGCAAAAAAAAAAAAAAACATCTCCATTTGGCAAACATATCGTAAATCCTGTCCTTGCAGATATACAAGTAAACGTTTAGCAATATGTTTAGATACATTACATTCTTATACGTCACAATAATATGCGGTCACAAATTTCAAACCACTAAATCTCTGACTTGCACTCCAACTCGATCTCAGTTTGAGGTAAATGTTATTATACAAGGCGCACCGCTATGACACTCAGTTATACTGTTACATTTTCAAAGTATTTTATAAATGACTACAATGTTCGTTTCACGGAATGTTATATTGAGACCTTCAACACCAAAAAATATTTGTCATGAAATTAATCAACAAACAAAAAACAACAAAAAAATAATTTCATGTGGCTCAATTGTATGGGTTACAAAACTATAACAATCATTTCACTTTTAAACCTTCTGGCACCTGTTTGGTTGGCAGTCGTTTTCGACACGCTCTGTCTAATAGTAGGCAACTTCAAACCAAATGGAAAGAATGTTGAAATGTCCCTTTGAAAAGTGTTGAACTCTGCCAACGTTTCAATTTACACCAGGACGCAGACAGAACAGGCTACACTGGTAAAAACACGTAAAAAAAAATAAAAAAAAATAATACAAACTATTTTTATCGAAAGATTTGGAAAATAAATAACATACCTTGTACTTTTTGATCTTCCATGAAATGACAGAGCCATATCAATAATAGACTCATCCCTGGCTGGAGACGGAGTTTCTGTAGCATCCTGAGCATGGTGCTAGAGACGAAGTGAACAAGGTATCGGGTATTGACACCAGCAGCTAAGCGAACAGAGTAAATCTGTTGAAAAGGTGTCAGTGAGTGCTGAATGAATGTCAGTCTGAGAATGCAGCGTCTCTTTTTAAATCTATAAGGGGTCTCGGGTCGTCTATCTGTGGTAGGCGGTCTTCTGGTCCGTAGGGGAGGGGGTGAGGGAAAAGGGGGGGGGGATTTTAACATTACACGTAAACTTCTTTCAGTGCTAAATCAGGTGATTAGTCTCAACTTTCTCTGTCTGATCACAGCAGTTCGGTAAAAGTACACTTTATAGCAGATTAATAGTACACTTGCTTAATTGCTGTGGTGCAAATTTAAAAATGAATAGCAGAGGATCAATTGGACGTGGATACATTGAGGTGGTAAATAAATTCATTAAAAAAAGAAAAACGAAATATCAAAATCTTAAAATAATCTATCATGTTTATTAATCTTAATCTTTATTAATTAACTGTTTATTTCAATATGACCTCTTAATCATTTAAATAGGCTACATTTAATTCGTTGATTTTTTTTATTTGATTTCATTTATTGATAGGTGTGACATAGCGATTATAATGATATTGCTCCTTATATGAGCGGTTATGGCTATAGACTAAATACAACTATCGGCCCATTAGGCAGCCATACATTATTTATAATAGCCTACTAAAACTCTCTCTACTAACACTAGGTGTAATTATAATCGTAGTAACATCAGCAGTAGTCTAATTGTAAAGTATTGCTCGGCTAATATCAATATATATGTATCCATATTTCATTCACATATAACAGACACGTCTATCAAGTGTGCAGACCGCCAATTCCCCAAACTTCAAATGACTTGGTGATAACTGATATTTTTTCCATCAACTGCGGATGGAAGGTGTTAATCTTTTAATAAGAGTCCTCTATTGGAATGAATGACCTCTCTCCGTGCCGCATGACAATAATAGATTGCAGTGTACAGGGAGGGACGCTAATATTAGAGGAGACAGTTGTTTGGGTTTCTCTGTCAGGTCAAGCTGATAAATATAACCAACCCTGTTTCCGAAGAGGCTTCAGAGTGAAGGAGAGTATTACATTTCATTGAATGAAATAGTCTCTAGGCTCGACGAGACCGTCAACTCTCCCCCACAATGTAACACAGAACGGTCTTTACAGAGGTCCACGGGCGACCTCTTCTGCAGACCGTCGGCGATACAACTGTCTTGGCAAGACAAGTGCAATGAGAGAAGTTTGTGGTTTGGCATTTGTCCTCTCAAGTTGTACTCACATTTACAAGATACTAGAATATTAATTGTGTAATTTCTCGATGTTCTAGCGCTAAGTATTTTTTTCCCGAAAAACACCGACACACTTTTAATTATTGGAATACTTGACACTGATGTTAACCCACCGAAATTACATTCATACGGAGGATTTGGATTGTGGGTAATTTGAGGTATCCAATTAAATATATATTAAAACAATTTAAAAAAAAAACAGCAATCATTTTCCAACTAACCTGCCTAACCATATACCATAACATATTATATTAAGGTTCAGCTGATAATTGACTTCCCCGGATATCCTAGAAGGCTACTGAACACACAATTGAGTTGTGCCGACTTGATTGGCGAGCGAAACATAACGATGTTATAATCATGGAAATCGGGTTAATGTGTGATGTTGACAACATAACTCCTACAACTTCTAACCATTTATTTCGGTTCACTGAGCTTTGTTTCACACGCACACCTTTCCCATCGCGTCCGTCCATCGCGACTTGGGTCGCCATCTAAGAGCGCAAACGCTTTGCTGTATTGTACCTAATATGATGTTGAAACCTGGTTGTCAAAAACGACCACATCTCACAACTATGTCCTTATTTAGTCTCCGCCTAGTTATCAGTACTTCCAGAAAGGTGCATCAAAGCTGGGACCGAGAGAGACTGAAAAAACAGCTTCTATCTCAAGGCCATCAGACTGTTAAACAGCCATCACTAAATTGTTAGGTAATTAAATACAGAAGTTGGTAAAACCATAATTTGCAAATAAATTCATTAATAATCCTACAATGATTTTCTGGATTTTTATTTTTTATTTTTCTTATTTTGTCTGTCATAGAGTTGACGTGTTCCTATGATGAAAATTACAGGCCTCTCTCATCTTTTAAGTGGGAGAACTTGCACAATTGGTGGCTGACTAACTACTTTTTTTGCCCCACTGTATATATATATATATATTTTTTATCTTTAGAAAATATTAAAGGACACAATCTCATTAACTAAAGAAAAAAAACTAAAAAAGGAAATCACAGACTTTCTTTAAAATTCTGATTGTGGCAGAACACAGTAATCAATATCCTCAGTCCTAAGATATCCTCTTTTGATCAAAATCTCTACTACATCCTATGAAAAAGACATCATATACACATCACCGATACTATACATCATTACCAGAGTAGACCAGCTTATCTAGGATCAGGTCCTCCCTGTCCATATAGTCATATTCATTATGATCTAGGATCAGGTCCTCCCTGTCCATATAGTCATATTCATTATGATCTAGGATCAGGTCCTCCCTGTCCATATAGTCATATTCATTATGATCTAGGATCAAGTCCTCCCTGTCCATATAGTCATATTCATTATGATCAGGTCCTCCCTGTCCATATAGTCATATTCATTATGATCAGGTCCTCTCTGTCCATATAGTCATATTCATTATGATCTAGGATCAGGTCCTCCCTGTCCATATAGTCATATTCATTATGATCAGGTCCTCCCTGTCCATATAGTCATATTCATTATGATCTAGGATCAGGTCCTCTCTGTCCATATAGTCATATTCATTATGATCAGGTCCTCCCTGTCCATATAGTCATATTCATTATGATCTAGGATCAGGTCCTCCCTGTCCATATAGTCATATTCATTATGATCAGGTCCTCCCTGTCCATATAGTCATATTCATTATGATCTAGGATCAGGTCCTCCCTGTCCATATAGTCATATTCATTATGATCTAGGATCAGGTCCTCTCTGTCCATATACATTTACATTTTACATTTAAGTCATTTAGCAGACGCTCTTATCCAGAGCATATAGTCATATACATTATGATCAGGTCCTCTCTGTCCATATAGTCATATACATTATGATCTAGGATCAGGTCCTCTCTGTCCATATAGTCATATTCATTATGATCAGGTCCTCCCTGTCCATATAGTCATATTCATTATGATCAGGTCCTCCCTGTCCATATAGTCATATTCATTATGATCTAGGATCAGGTCCTCCCTGTCCATATAGTCATATTCATTATGATCAGGTCCTCCCTGTCCATATAGTCATATTCATTATGATCTAGGATCAGGTCCTCTCTGTCCATATAGTCATATTCATTATGATCTAGGATCAGGTCCTCCCTGTCCATATAGTCATATTCATTATGATCAGGTCCTCCCTGTCCATATAGTCATATTCATTATGATCTAGGATCAGGTCCTCCCTGTCCATATAGTCATATTCATTATGATCAGGTCCTCCATGTCCATATAGTCATATTCATTATGATCTAGGATCAGGTCCTCCCTGTCCATATAGTCATATTCATTATGATCTAGGATCAGGTCCTCTCTGTCCATATAGTCATATTCATTATGATCAGGTCCTCCCTGTCCATATAGTCATATTCATTATGATCTAGGATCAGGTCCTCCCTGTCCATATAGTCATATTCATTATGATCAGGTCCTCCCTGTCCATATAGTCATATTCATTATGATCAGGTCCTCCCTGTCCATATAGTCATATTCATTATGATCTAGGATCAGGTCCTCCCTGTCCATATAGTCATATTCATTATGATCAGGTCCTCCCTGTCCATATAGTCATATTCATTATGATCTAGGATCAGGTCCTCACTGTCCATATAGTCATATTCATTATGATCTAGGATCAGGTCCTCCCTGTCCATATAGTCATATTCATTATGATCAGGTCCTCCCTGTCCATATAGTCATATTCATTATGATCTAGGATCAGGTCCTCTCTGTCCATATAGTCATATTCATTATGATCAGGTCCTCTCTGTCCATATAGTCATATTTATTATGATCAGGTCCTCCCTGTCCATATAGTCATATTCATTATGATTAGGTCCTCCCTGTCCATATAGTCATATTCATTATGATCTAGGATCAGGTCCTCCCTGTCCATATAGTCATATTCATTATGATCAGGTCCTCCCTGTCCATATAGTCATATTCATTATGGTCTAGGATCAGGTCCTCCCTGTCCATATAGTCATATTCATTATTATCTAGGATCAGGTCCTCCCTGTCCATATAGTCATATTCATTATGGTCTAGGATCAGGTCCTCCCTGTCCATATAGTCATATTCATTATGATCAGGTCCTCCCTGTCCATATAGTCATATTCATTATGGTCTAGGATCAGGTCCTCTCTGTCCATATAGTCATATTCATTATGGTCTAGGATCAGGTCCTCCCTGTCCATATAGTCATATTCATTATGGTCTAGGATCAGGTCCTCCCTGTCCATATAATCATATTCATTATGGTCTAGGATCAGGTCCTCTCTGTCCATATAGTCATATTCATTATGATCAGGTCCTCCCTGTCCATATAGTCATATTCATTATGATCTAGGATCAGGTCCTCTCTGTCCATATAGTCATATTCATTATGATCAGGTCCTCTCTGTCCATATAGTCATATTCATTATGATCAGGTCCTCCCTGTCCATATAGTCATATTCATTATGATTAGGTCCTCCCTGTCCATATAGTCATATTCATTATGATCTAGGATCAGGTCCTCCCTGTCCATATAGTCATATTCATTATGATCAGGTCCTCCCTGTCCATATAGTCATATTCATTATGGTCTAGGATCAGGTCCTCCCTGTCCATATAGTCATATTCATTATTATCTAGGATCAGGTCCTCCTGTCCATATAGTCATATTCATTATGGTCTAGGATCAGGTCCTCCCTGTCCATATAGTCATATTCATTATGATCAGGTCCTCCCTGTCCATATAGTCATATTCATTATGGTCTAGGATCAGGTCCTCTCTGTCCATATAGTCATATTCATTATGGTCTAGGATCAGGTCCTCCCTGTCCATATAGTCATATTCATTATGGTCTAGGATCAGGTCCTCCCTGTCCATATAATCATATTCATTATGGTCTAGGATCAGGTCCTCTCTGTCCATATAGTCATATTCATTATGATCAGGTCCTCCCTGTCCATATAGTCATATTCATTATGATCTAGGATCAGGTCCTCCCTGTCCATATAGTCATATTCATTATGATCAGGTCCTCCCTGTCCATATAGTCATATTCATTATGATCTATGATCAGGTCCTCCCTGTCCATATAGTCATATTCATTATGATCTAGGATCAGGTCCTCTCTGTCCATATAGTCATATTCATTATGATCAGGTCCTCCCTGTCCATATGGTCATATTCATTATGATCAGGTCCTCCCTGTCCATATAGTCATATTCAATATGATCAGGTCCTCCCTGTCCATATAGTCATATTCATTATGATCTAGGATCAGGTCCTCCCTGTCCATATAGTCATATTCATTATGATCAGGTCCTCTCTGTCCATATAGTCATATTCATTATGATCAGGTCCTCCCTGTCCATATAGTCATATTCATTATGATCAGGTCCTCCCTGTCCATATAGTCATATTCATTATGATCTAGGATCAGGTCCTCCCTGTCCATATAGTCATATTCATTATGATCAGGTCCTCCCTGTCCATATAGTCATATTCATTATGATCTAGGATCAGGTCCTCTCTGTCCATATAGTCATATTCATTATGATCTAGGATCAGGTCCTCCCTGTCCATATAGTCATATTCATTATGATCAGGTCCTCCCTGTCCATATAGTCATATTCATTATGATCAGGTCCTCCCTGTCCATATAGTCATATTCATTATGATCAGGTCCTCCCTGTCCATATAGTCATATTCATTATGATCAGGTCCTCCCTGTCCATATAGTCATATTCATTATGATCTAGGATCAGGTCCTCCCTGTCCATATAGTCATATTCATTATGATCAGGTCCTCCCTGTCCATATTGTCATATTCATTATGATCTAGGATCAGGTCATCCCTGTCCATATAGTCATATTCATTATGATCAGGTCCTCCCTGTCCATATAGTCATATTCATTATGATCTAGGATCAGGTCCTCCCTGTCCATATAGTCATATTCATTATGATCTAGGATCAGGTCCTCTCTGTCCATATATTCATATTCATTATGATCAGGTCCTCCCTGTCCATATAGTCATATTCATTATGATCTAGGATCAGGTCCTCCCTGTCCATATAGTCATATTCATTATGATCAGGTCCTCCCTGTCCATATAGTCATATTCATTATGATCTATGATCAGGTCCTCCCTGTCCATATAGTCATATTCATTATGATCTAGGATCAGGTCCTCCCTGTCCATATAGTCATATTCATTATGATCTAGGATCAGGTCCTCCCTGTCCATATAGTCATATTCATTATGATCAGGTCCTCCCTGTCCATATGGTCATATTCATTATGATCAGGTCCTCCCTGTCCATATAGTCATATTCAATATGATCAGGTCCTCCCTGTCCATATAGTCATATTCATTATGATCTAGGATCAGGTCCTCTCTGTCCATATAGTCATATTCATTATGATCAGGTCCTCCCTGTCCATATAGTCATATTCATTATGATCAGGTCCTCCCTGTCCATATAGTCATATTCATTATGATCTAGGATCAGGTCCTCCCTGTCCATATAGTCATATTCATTATGATCAGGTCCTCCCTGTCCATATAGTCATATTCATTATGATCTAGGATCAGGTCCTCTCTGTCCATATAGTCATATTCATTATGATCTAGGATCAGGTCCTCCCTGTCCATATAGTCATATTCATTATGATCAGGTCCTCCCTGTCCATATAGTCATATTCATTATGATCAGGTCCTCCCTGTCCATATAGTCATATTCATTATGATCAGGTCCTCCCTGTCCATATAGTCATATTCATTATGATCTAGGATCAGGTCCTCCCTGTCCATATAGTCATATTCATTATGATCAGGTCCTCCCTGTCCATATTGTCATATTCATTATGATCTAGGATCAGGTCATCCCTGTCCATATAGTCATATTCATTATGATCAGGTCCTCCCTGTCCATATAGTCATATTCATTATGATCTAGGATCAGGTCCTCCCTGTCCATATAGTCATATTCATTATGATCTAGGATCAGGTCCTCTCTGTCCATATAGTCATATTCATTATGATCAGGTCCTCCCTGTCCATATAGTCATATTCATTATGATCTAGGATCAGGTCCTCCCTGTCCATATAGTCATATTCATTATGATCAGGTCCTCCCTGTCCATATAGTCATATTCATTATGATCTAGGATCAGGTCCTCCTGTCCATATAGTCATATTCATATGATAGGATCAGGATCAGGTCCTCTCTGTCCATATAGTCATATTCATTATGATCAGGTCCTCCCTGTCCATATAGTCATATTCATTATTCATTCCCGCTCAGCCCAGTCAAAACTGTTCGCTGCTCTGGCCCCCCAATGGTGGAACAAACTCCCTCACGACGCCAGGACAGCGGAGTCAATCACCACCTTCCGGAGACACCTGAAACCCCACCTCTTCAAGGAATACCTAGGATAGGATAAGTAATCCTTCTCACCACCCCCCTTAATGATTTAGATGCACTATTGTAAAGTGGCTGTTCCACTGGATGTCAGAAGGTGAATTCACCAATTTGTAAGTCGCTCTGGATAAGAGCGTCTGCTAAATGACTTAAATGTAAATGTAAATGTAATGATCAGGTCCTCCCTGTCCATATAGTCATATTCATTATGATCAGGTCCTCCCTGTACATATAGTCATATTCATTATGATCTAGGATCGGGTCCTCCCTGTCCATATAGTCATATTCATTATGATCTAGGATCAGGTCCTCTCTGTCCATATAGTCATATTCATTATGATCAGGTCCTCCCTGTCCATATAGTCATATTCATTATGATCTAGGATCAGGTCCTCCCTGTCCATATAGTCATATTCATTATGATCAGGTCCTCCCTGTCCATATAGTCATATTCATTATGATCTAGGATCAGGTCCTCCCCGTCCATATAGTCGTATTCATTATGATCTAGGATCAAGTCCTCCCCATCCATAGAGTCATATTCATTATGATCTAGGATCAGGTCCTCCCCGTCCATAGAGTCATATTCATTATGATCAGGTCCTCTCTGTCCATATAGTCATATTGAATATGATCTAGGATTAGGTCCTCCCTGTTCATATAGTCATATTCATTATGATCAGGTCCTCCCTGTCCATATAGTCATATTCATTATGATCAGGTCCTCTCTGTCCATATAGTCATATTGAATATGATCTAGGATTAGGTCCTCCCTGTTCATATAGTCATATTCATTATGATCAGGTCCTCTCTGTCCATATAGTCATATTGAATATGATCTAGGATTAGGTCCTCCCTGTTCATATAGTCATATTCATTATGATCAGGTCCTCCCTGTCCATATAGTCATATTCATTATGATCTAGGATCAGGTCCTCCCTGTCCATATAGTCATATTCATTATGATCTAGGATCAGGTCCTCTCTGTCCATATAGTCATATTCATTATGATCAGGTCCTCCCTGTCCATATAGTCATATTCATTATGATCTAGGATCAGGTCCTCCCTGTCCATATAGTCATATTCATTATGATCAGGTCCTCCCTGTCCATATAGTCATATTCATTATGATCTAGGATCAGGTCCTTCCTGTCCATATAGTCATATTCATTGTGATCAGGTCCTCCCTGTCCATATAGTCATATTCATTATGATCTAAGATCAGGTCCTCACTGTCCATATAGTCATATTCATTATGATCTAGGATCAGGTCCTCCCTGTCCATATAGCCATATTCATTATGATCAGGTCCTCCCTGTCCATATAGTCATATTCATTATGATCTAGGATCAGGATCACCTAACTTAAGACGACCGCCGAGGGGGAGGAGCCGCCCGGCGGATTGGCCTGGAGGGGGCCAACGAGGCCTGGGAGGGTCCAGACTCAGCGAGGGACCACTACCCTGAGTTCACCCGCCGGGCGGCTCCTCTCTCCGTTCGGGCGGCTCCTCTCCCTCGGCGGTCGTCGTCATCGGTTTGCAAGCTGCCACCGATCCCTTTACCTTTTCTGTTGGTTTTGTCTTGATTGTTTTCACCTGTTGCTTATTTTGGTTCATCAATGGTTTATTTAAACGTCCAGTGTCTATTCCTACTGTCAGTGGTGAAGTTGTTTGTCTCCTGCGTAATTTGTTGTATGTAATTTCCTGATTTATGGTCATTGCCTGATTGTTGGCTAGACCCAGCAAAATAAACACATCCAGGGTAGCCTAGTGGTTAGAGCTTTGGACTAGTAACTGGAAGGTTGCAAGTTCAAACCCCTAAGCTGACAAGTTACAAATCTATCGTTCTGCCCCTGAACAAGGCAGGTAACCCACTGTTCCTAGTCCGTCATTGAAAATAAGAATTTGTTCTTAACTGACTTGCCTAATTAAATAAAGATCAAATAAAATCCATTGGCAGTATGGCTCTCTGCGCCTGACTCTACACCCAACACTTAGAATTCCATGACAGAAGCTTCTGACACCAGAACATGGATTCAGCAGGAGCAGCCACGCCCCTCCCATGGAAGAGCGTGTCCTCCTTCACACAGCCACCCTACACCGGATTGGGACGGTGATGGATCAAATGATGGAGAGATGGGAGAGGAGCGTCCTCCCTACTTCGTCTCCAGCTCCTCTTCAGCCTGCGTTACAGACTTCTCTGGTGGCGTCCGGTCTCAGCGCTCTTTGGCTCGTGCTCCCGAGGGAGGTGCAGGGTGCAAGGGGTTCTTGCTCCAGCTAGAGCTTTACCTGGCTACCGTTCACCCGACTCCCACGGGAGAGGAGATTGCGAGCCTCCTGCCTAACGTGCAGAGGCCTGGAGTGGGCCAACGAGGTCTGGGAGGGTCCAGACTCAGCGAGGGACCACTACCCTGAGTTCACCTGCCGTTTCCGGGCTGTGTTCGACCACCCACCGGAGGGTCTAGCGTTGAGTGAACGGCTGGTCCACCGTAGGCACGAGACGAGGAGCGCGCAGGAGTTTTGGTCCCTGGTCACCGGGTGGAATGACAGGGTCTCGATGGACCATTATAGGTCGGGAGAACGTCCGCAGGGAGCTCGCCTGTCGTGACAATACTCTCACTCTGGACGAACTCGTCAATCCGGCTGGACAACCTGCTAGCTGCTCGCGGGCGTCCAGAGCAGGTCCTGTTTGTTCCGCACTCCCGATCCAACACCCGTGGAGTTAGGGGGTGCTGCATCTAGGGCGACAGGAGGACCAGTTGTGGTCGGAGAGGGCATACTGCCACTCTTAGAATTCCGTAAAACCACATGCATGGAGCCATTTATTTTTTGTATGAGAGAGCGAGACAGACAGACAGACAGACAGACAGACAGACAGACAGACAGACAGACAGACAGGCAGGCAGGCAGGCAGACAGACAGACAGGCAGACAGGCAGACAGGCAGACAGACATGGCTTTCCCTCCATGTTGAGCCTCCTGGCCACCGTTGATCTATCGACCGGCTCGGTGACAGATGTGAGCGTAGAGTTTTATTGGAGAAGAAACAGTTGGTTCCTAGATTAAAAACCAAATCAACTGTTCATGATTAGTGGAGGATTCAATCGATGTATAAGGGCACACTGAGTCTGCCCTAAAGTAGTGTCACTATCAAAGTTATTAAGTAAAACTACATCAAGTAGTGATAAGGTATACATGATTAGTGTACATCCTTAAGGTAAGGTTTAACCACATTATGTAAATACTGTTCTGGTTAATTTTCACAGCTATTAAATAATTGCCTATATAACCTTTTAAAGTTTCATTTGAATAACAGGCCAATTTTCTCTGTTCCGTTCTTGTCATGGTGCTGTCTATAAACACACAAGTGTGCTGTCAGGTGGTGAAGTATCAGCATTGCAACCACTAACTCAATAGTCCATAACAAGTAGAACTAGGTAACCACTAACTCAATAGTCCGTAACAAGTAGAACTAGGTAACCACTAACTCAACAGTGCATAACAAGTAGAACTAGGTAACCACTAACTCAACAGTGCATAACAAGTAGAACTAGGTAACCACTAACTCAACAGTGCATAACAAGTAGAACTAGGTAACCACTAACTCAACAGTGCATAACAAGTAGAACTAGGTAACCACTAACTCAATAGTCCATAACAAGTAAAACTAGGTAACCACTAACTCAACAGTGCATAACAAGTAGAACTAGGTAACCACTAACTCAATAGTCCATATCAAGTAGAACTAGGTAACCACTAACTCAATAGTCCATAACAAGTAGAACTAGGTAACCACTAACTCAACAGTCCATAACAAGTAGAACTAGGTAACCACTAACTCAATAGTCCATAACAAGTAGAACTAGGTAACCACTAGCTCAACAGTCAATAACAAGTAGAACTATGTGACCACTAACTCAACAGTGCATAACAAGTAGAACTAGGTGACCACTAACTCAATAGTCCATAACAAGTAGAACTAGGTAAACACTAACTCAATAGTCCATAACAAGTAGAACTAGGTGACCACTAACTCAATAGTCCATAACAAGTAGAACTAGGTAACCACTAACTCAACAGTCAATAACAAGTAGAACTAGGTAACCACTAGCTCAACAGTCAATAACAAGTAGAACTAGGTAACCACTAACTCAAAAGTCCATAACAAGTAGAACTAGGTGACCACTAACTCAATAGTCCATAACAAGTAGAACTAGGTAACCACTAACTCAACAGTCAATAACAAGTAGAACTAGGTAACCACTAACTCTATAGTCCATAACAAGTAGAACTAGTTAACCACTAACTCAACAGTCCATAACAAATAGAACTAGGTGACCACTAACTCAACAGTCCATAACAAGTAGACCTAGGTGACCACTAACTCAATAGTACATAACAAGTAGAACTAGGTAACCACTAACTCAACAGTCAATAACAAGTAGAACTAGGTTACCACTAACTCAACAGTCAATAACAAGTAGAACTAGGTAACCACTAACTCAACAGTCCATAACAAGTAGAACTAGGTAACCACTAACTCAATAGTACATAACAAGTAGAACTAGGTAACCACTAGCTCAACAGTCAATAACAAGTAGAACTAGGTGACCACTAACTCAATAGTCCATAACAAGTAGAACTAGGTAACCACTAGCTCAACAGTCAATAACAAGTAGAACTAGGTGACCACTAACTCAACAGTGCATAACAAATAGAACTAGGTAACCACTAACTCAACAGTCAATAACAAGTAGAACTAGGTGACCACTAACTCAATAGTCAATAACAAGTAGAACTAGGTAACCACTAACTCAACAGTCAATAACAATTAGAACTAGGTAACCACTAACTCAACAGTGCATAACAAATAGAACTAGGTAACCACTAACTCAACAGTCAATAACAAGTAGAACTAGGTGACCACTAACTCAATAGTCAATAACAAGTAGAACTAGGTAACCACTAACTCAACAGTCAATAACAAGTAGAACTAGGTGACCACTAACTCAATAGTCAATAACAAGTAGAACTAGGTAACCACTAACTCAACAGTCAATAACAAGTAGAAGTAGGTGACCACTAACTCAACAGTCAATAACAAGTAGAACTAGGTAACCACTAACTCAACAGCGCATAACAAATAGAACTAGGTGACCACTAACTCAACAGTGCATAACAAGTAGAACTAGGTAACCACTAACTCAATAGTCCATAACAAGTAGAACTAGGTAACCACTAACTCAACAGTGCATAACAAGTAGAACTAGGTAACCACTAACTCAATAGTCCATAACAAGTAGAACTAGGTAACCACTAACTCAACAGTGCATAACAAGTAGAACTAGGTAACCACTAACTCAATAGTCCATAACAAGTAGAACTAGGTAACCACTAACTCAACAGTGCATAACAAGTAGAACTAGGTAACCACTAACTCAATAGTCCATAACAAGTAGAACTAGGTAACCACTAGCTCAACAGTCAATAACAAGTAGAACTAGGTGACCACTAACTCAACAGTGCATAACAAGTAGAACTAGGTGACCACTAACTCAATAGTCCATAACAAGTAGAACTAGGTAACCACTAACTCAATAGTCCATAACAAGTAGAACTAGGTGACCACTAACTCAATAGTCCATAACAAGTAGAACTAGGTAACCACTAACTCAACAGTGCATAACAAATAGAACTAGGTAACCACTAACTCAACAGTCAATAACAAGTAGAACTAGGTGACCACTAACTCAATAGTCAATAACAAGTAGAACTAGGTAACCACTAACTCAACAGTCAATAACAAGTAGAACTAGGTAACCACTAACTCAACAGTGCATAACAAATAGAACTAGGTAACCACTAACTCAACAGTCAATAACAAGTAGAACTAGGTGACCACTAACTCAATAGTCAATAACAAGTAGAACTAGGTAACCACTAACTCAACAGTCAATAACAAGTAGAACTAGGTGACCACTAACTCAATAGTCAATAACAAGTAGAACTAGGTAACCACTAACTCAACAGTGCATAACAAATAGAACTAGGTAACCACTAACTCAACAGTCAATAACAAGTAGAACTAGGTGACCACTAACTCAATAGTCAATAACAAGTAGAACTAGGTAACCACTAACTCAACAGTGCATAACAAATAGAACTAGGTAACCACTAACTCAACAGTCAATAACAAGTAGAACTAGGTGACCACTAACTCAATAGTCCATAACAAGTAGAACTAGGTAACCACTAACTCAACAGTGCATAACAAGTAGAACTAGGTAACCACTAACTCAACAGTCAATAACAAGTCGAACTAGGTGACCACTAACTCAACAGTACATAACAAATAGAACTAGGTAACCACTAACTCAACAGTACATAACAAATAGAACTAGGTAACCACTAACTCAACAGTACATAACAAATAGAACTAGGTAACCACTAACTCAACAGTACATAACAAATAGAACTAGGTAACCACTAACTCAACAGTGCATAACAAATCGAACTAGGTAACTACTAACTCAACAGTAAATATGAACTGAAATACAAAAATTCACAATTGAAAAATGATGACCTTACTGGAGGATAGGGGTTTGGGACCAACAAAACAATTACCCTGGGGTTACTGGAGGATAGGGGTTTGGGACCACCAAAACAATTACCCTGGGGTTACTGGGGGACAGGGTTTTGGGACCACCATCTACATATCTCCAAACAATCACAGAATAAACCGAAGTGGTATAGCTTTCAAAGCAATAAACCTGTGGATTTGTATAAACAAACACTGAGATTGCTGACTAAACTCAAGTCCATGATGTAAATCACATGTAAATCACATGCATGGAGTCGAACAGAGACAAGCTCAATAACGGAGTAAATGAGTCTAACGTTACTCTTTCGTCCAAGGACCTTTACATGTCCTGTTTCAATGTGAATAGGCTCTGGGTGCCAAAAGAGCCAAGTACTCCATCTAAACGTGAACCGATTCTCCATTGCGGGTACGGTTCTAGAAACATAAAACCCTCTACTTCCATATCATACCAACATGATTTAACAGTATCAAAATATACACTTACTGCACGGTTTTAACAGGTTTTAACACAGTTGTACCCGGCAGTATGTTTCCACTGACAACACGTCTGTGACATCCGTCTTGTGTTTACACATAGGTGACGCAGAGAGCTAATTAGGACAGGACCGCCTCTCTCCTCATCTGTCCTTCTTCTGTCTTACGTAAACATGCGCTGTAAAAATGGAGATATGACCGTGTGGGAATCCTAACTCTTTGTTGTTGTGTAGTAATTTAACTTTTCATTTTTTTTTCGTAAATAATTTCAAGCTCACATTAAATATACATTCCGTATGTTTCCAAAAACCAAACCGCAAATCTTTTATCGTTCAGAACAAGGGTCGGCGCTCTAAAAACAAAACTTAACAAATTCTTAAACATTTACTATGCAGTATTTGTCTTTCTCTAACTGCGTGCCTTTCTTTGTTTGCTGAAATCCACACTTTTTAATGAAACGTTAATAAAACGATCAACTCTTTCCTCGTTGAGTTTCAATTGGCGCATTAACGTTAATATGGCAGCGAAAAAAAGAGTTGGTGGTTGTATTTGATTAAAAGTCCAAATGAAAATGACAAAAATATTACTATTACTTCATTTAAAAAACAATTTCCATAAACATTTTTATGAAATTGTACATATCATGATTAGCCTAGGCCGGGTACGGAGTGACTGGGCGAATTAGTATATAAAGTTAATGTTCTAGAACCAACCATTCCAACTGTCAAATTCTGAAAAGATATTCAAGGAACTTCTGTTGATATCTTTTGAGTTTATCAAGATGTTGGGTACAGATTGGTACACAGAGTTTAGGGAAGTAGAGGCCTGTCCCAAGACCCCCCCCCCCCCCACAAAAGTATATCCTTAGGTCGAGTGTTTAAAAAATATATATATAATAAATCATGTTTTTTTTTACATCAAATTTGCTTTAGCTACTATAGAAGCTATGATACTATTTATAGGACGATGTCTCATACATTATTATCAAGGTCCATGATCAGTATGTTTTGTGTTGCTTGTCAGATGAAAGATATTTATTTTTATTGAATATTTTCCTGTCATTTACAAAGAATAAAATTAGGCCAACTCTAATATTCACTGTCCATGTGAAGTACATAAAGTTGCCAGACGATGGCAGTATTGGTCTAGGTTTGCTTCGACCTTGACTAGATCAGGGTCTTAGGAGAAATTAGATGCACAAGCACTTTTTCCTGTGTGTGTGTGTGTGTGTGTGTGTGTGTGTGTGTGTGTGTGGGTGTGTGTGCGTGTGTGTGCGTGTGCGTGTTTGGACACTCCAAGTACAGAGTGTTATCTTGATTCTCTTGGACTTCACAGGCATTGATCAGAGCACTGAGGGCCTGTCCCCATGGTGTGTGTGTGTGTGGGTGCGTGTGCGTGTGTGTGTGTGTGCGTGTTTGGACACTCCAAGTACAGAGTGTTATCTTGATTCTCTTGGACTTCACAGGCATTGATCAGAGCACTGAGGGCCTGTCCCCATGGTGTGTGTGCGTGTGTGTGTGTGTGCGTGTGTGTGTGTGTGTGTGTGTGTGTTTGTTTGGACACTCCAAGTACAGAGTGTTATCTTGATTCTCTTGGACTTCACAGGCATTGATCAGAGAACTGAGGGCCTGTCCCCATGGTGTGTGTGTGTGTGTGTGTGTGCGTGTGTGTGTGTGTGTGTGTGTGCGTGTGCGTGTGTGTGTGCGCGTGTGCGTGTGTGTGTGTTTGGACACTCCAAGTACAGAGTGTTATCTTGATTCTCTTGGACTTCACAGGCATTGATCAGAGAACTGAGGGCCTGTCCCCATGGTGTGTGTGCGTGTGTGTGTGTGCGTGTGCGTGTGTGTGTGTTTGGACACTCCAAGTACAGAGTGTTATCTTGAGTCTCTTGGACTTCACAGGCATTGATCAGAGAACTGAGGGCCTGTCCCCATGGTGTGTGTGTGTGAGTGAGGCCCATTCCCGTGGTGGTCTGCGTTGAATATCCAGTTTCAGAATAAAAAACTTAAACTAGCTTAAAATCAATCTGGGTCATCTGTCAGTTCTGCCCGGCTGCAGTAACAGGTCAATATTGAAGGAATAGCCACAGTCGGAGAAACCATGAAAGCCAATAACACAAGTCAAATTGTATTGGCTGCAATCTATGTATGGGCTGTATGCTATACATGAGAAGGACTGGCCATGGTCGGAGAAGCCAAGCCAAATTACAACGGTGGCAGCCATCTTCTAAAAACCAACAAAGGTACATTCTCACTTACTCTCACTTAGTACTCTCCGTCATGTGACCACAGCATCTTCTCTGACTTGTGTCTGTCTTTGTTACCCTGTCTCAGGTGTAACCTTGTCTCAGGTGTCAATAACAGTAGCCAACTTCAAACCAAAATCAAATTGTATTCATCACATGCTTCACAAACAACAGGTGTAGACTTACAAGTGAAATGCTTACTTGTTGGCCTTTCCCAACAATGTAGAGAGAAAAATAGAAAAATAATAACACAAAGAATAAATACGCAATGAGTAAAGATAACTTTATCCACGGGGTACAAGTATCGAGGCTATGTACAGGGGTACGAGGTAATTGAGGTAGATATGTACATATAGGTAAATGTAATGTAATGTAAAGTGACGAGGCAACAGGACAGATAATAAATAGTAGGAGCAGTGTATGCTCTATATAGTTATCCATTACTTACCCGGACAAACTATTTAACAGTCTTATGGCTTGAGGTTAGAAGCTGATTCCAGAGTTGGTGCATCGGTACCACTTGCCATGCGGTAACAGAGAGAACAGTCCATGACTTTGGTGGCCGGAGTCTTTGGCAATGTTTAGGGCTTCACCGCCTGGTATAGAGGTCCTGGATGGCAGGAAGCTTGGCCCCAGTGATGTACTGGGCCGTACACACTACCGGATGCCGATCATTATACCCTGATGAAGACAGCTTGGCTGTCGAAATGTTGGTAATTACATTTTTGCATCTGAGCTCCTAGAGTGTGCGGCTCTCCTTTATGCTCTAGTTTTCTGCTCCGCTAGCCGGCACCTGAAACGCTCTCCTTTATGCTCTAGTTTTCTGCTCCGCTAGCCGGCAACTGAAACGCTCTCCTTTATGCTCTAGTTTTCTGCTCCGCTAGCCAGCACCTGAAACGCTCTCCTTTATGCTCTAGTTTTCTGCTCCGCTAGCCAGCATCTGAATAGGTGAAACGCCTAAATAGGTGAGCGTTTCTTTTTCTTCTCGGATGCCGAGCAGTTGCCATACCAGGCGGTGATGCAGCCAGTCAAGATGCTCTCGATGGTGCAGCTGTAGAACTCTTTGGAGGAACTGAGGGGCCAAATCTTTTCAGCCTCCTGAGGGGAAAGTGGCGTAAGAGGCGTTGTCGTTCTTTCTTCACATTTGTGTGGATGTGTGTGTGGACAATGTTACTGCCGTAGTGATGTCGTGACACCGAGGAACTTGAAGCTCTTGACCGTTCTCTACAACAAACCCCTTCGATGTGAATGGGGTCGTGCTTGGACCTCCATTACCTGTAGTCCACATTCAGCTCCTTTGTCTTGCTGACGTTGACCTCCTCCCTATAGGCTGTCTCGTAGTTTGTTGGCGATCAGGCATACCACCGTCATGTCGTTAGTAAACTTAATGATGGCGTTGGAGTCGTGCTTGGCCACGCAGTCGTGGGTGAACAGGGGGGGACTAAGCACGCAACCCTGAGGGGCCCCTGTGTTGAGGGTCAGTGTGGCGGATGTGTTCTTGCCTACCTTCACCACCTGGGGGCGGTCCGTAAGGAAGTCCAGGATCCAGCTGCAGAGGAAGGTGAGCATTGTGGGCACTATGGTGTTGAACGCTGAGCTGTAGTCAGTGAACAACATTGTTACATAAGTGAAAGAGGCAGTGGGAAGTGAGGTGAAATAGAGAATGTAATGGATGTGGTGTATAATGGAAGGTCTGTCTGTCTGTCTGTCTGTCTGTCTGTCTGTCTGTCTGTCTGTCTGTCTGTCTGTCTGTCTGTCTGTCTGTCTGTCTGTCTGTCTCTTTGCACTGACTTTGGAAGGTTTTTAAAGGCCCAATGCTGCCATTTCTATATCAAAATAAAATTATTTCTGGGTAGCAAATAAGTTCTATTCATTTCATACTAAGACGTTTTTCTGTCAACTTTACCATACCATCAACTTTAACATTCCTTACCATACCATCAACTTTCCCGTTCCATCAACTTTAACATTCCTTACCATACAGTCAACTCTACCACACTGTCAACATTACGATACAATCAACTGTAACATTCCTTACCATACCATCAACTTTAACATTCCTTACCATACAGTCAATTTTACCACACTGCCAACATTACCATACTGTCAACTTTACCACACTGTCAACATTACTATACAATCAACTGTAACATTCCTTACCATACAGTCAACTCTACCACACTGTCAACATTACTATACAATCAACTGTAACATTCCTTACCATACAGTCAACTCTACCACACTGTCAACATTACTATACAATCAACTGTAACATTCCTTACCATACCATCAACATTACTATTCCATCCATATTACTATTCCATCAACATTACCATACTGCCAACTTTAGCTGGCAGGGATTTCCTCGTCTCATCACACGCTATTGACTCCTATATCGTGCCGGGCTCAGTGCAATCTGACCAGGTCGCTAGGTGTACGGTGTTTCCTAAGACACATTGGTGCGGCTGGCTTCCGGGTTGGATGTGCTTTGTGTCGAGAACCAGTGCTGTTGGGTTGTGTTTCGGAGGAAGCATGGCTCTTGACCTTCGCTGATGAGACAAGACTGTTACTACTACCAATTTGGGAGAGAAGGGATAAAAAAAAAACTCTACCCTACTGTCATCTTTACCCTACTGTCAACTTTACCATACTGTCAACTTTACCATACTGTCAACTTTACCCTACTGTCATCTTTACCCTACTGTCAACTTTACCCTACTGTCATCTTTACCCTACTGTCAACTTTACCATACTGTCAACTTTACCATACTGTCAACTTTACCCTACTGTCAACTTTACCATACTGTCAACTTTACCATACTGTCAACTTTACCCTACTGTCAACTTTACCCTACTGTCAACTTTACCGTACTGTCAACTTTACCGTACTGTCAACTTTACCCTACTTTCAACTTTACCATACTGTCAACTTTACCATACTGTCAACTTTACCCTACTGTCAACTTTACCATACTGTCAACTTTACCCTACTTTCAACTTTACCCTACTGTCAACTTTACCCTACTGTCAACTATACCGTACTGTCAACTTTAACCTACTGTCAACCTTACCATACTGTCAACTTTACCATACCGGTATCTTTACCATACTGTCAACTTTACCCTACTGTCAACTTTACCCTACTGTCAACCTTACCATACCGGTATCTATACCATACTGTCAACTTTACCATAGTGTCAACTTTACCGTACTGTCAACTTTACCGTACTGTCAACTTTACCATACTGTCAACTTTACCATACGGTCAACTTTACCATAATGTCAACTTTACCATACTGTCAACTTTACCGTACTGTCAACTTTACCATACTGGCACCTTTACCATACTGTCAACTTTACCATACTGTCAACTTTACCATACTGTCAACTTTACCATACCGGTATCTATACCATACTGTCAACTTTACCATACTGTCAACTTTACCGTGCTGTCAACTTTACCATACCGGTATCTATACCATGCCGTCAACTTTACCATACTGTCAACTTTACCATACCGGTATCTATAACCCTACTGTCAACTTTACCGTACTGTCAACTTTAACCTACTGTCAACCTTACCATACTGTCAACTTTACTCTACTGTCAACTTTACCCTACTGTCAACTTTACCCTACTGTCAACTTTACCATACTGTCAACTTTACCCTACTTTCAACTTTACCCTACTGTCAACTTTACCCTACTGTCAACTTTACCCTACTGTCAACTTTACCGTACTGTCAACTTTACCCTACTTTCAACTTTACCATACTGTCAACTTTACCCTACTGTCAACTTTACCATACTGTCAACTTTACCCTACTGTCAACTTTACCCTACTGTCAACTTTACCGTACTGTCAACTTTACCGTACTGTCAACTTTAACCTACTGTCAACCTTACCATACTGTCAACTTTACCATACCGGTATCTTTACCATACTGTCAACTTTACCCTACTGTCAACTTTACCCTACTGTCAACTTTACCATACCAGTATCATTACCATACTGTCAACTTTACCATACTGTCAACTTTACCATACTGACAACTTTACCCTACTGTCAACTTTACCATACCGGTATCTATACTTTACCATACTGTCAACTTTACCATACTGTAAACTTTACCATAATGTCAACTTTACGATACTGTCAACTTTACCGTACTGTCAACTTTACCATACTGTCAACTTTACCATACTGTCAACTTTACCATACTGTCAACTTTACCATACTGGTATCTATACCATACTGTCAACTTTACCATACTGTCAACTTTACCGTGCTGTCAACTTTACCATACCGGTATCTATACCATGCCGTCAACTTTACCATACTGTCAACTTTACCATACTGTCAACTTTACCATACTGCCAACTTTACCATACTGTCAACTTTACCATACTGGCAACTTTACCATACTGTCAACTTTACCATACTGTCAACTTTACCATACCGGTATCTATACCATACTGTCAACTTTACCATACTGTCAACTTTACCATACCGGTATCTATACCATGCTGTCAACTTTACCATACTGTCAACTTTACTATACCGGTATCTATACCCTACTGTCAACTTTACCCTACTGTCAACTTTAACCTACTGTCAACCTTACCATACTGTCAACTTAACCATACCGGTATCTTTACCATACTGTCAACTTTACCCTACTGTCAACTTTACCCTACTGTCAACTTTACCATACCGGTATCATTACCATACTGTCAACTTTACCATTCTGTCAACTTTACCATACTGTCAACTTTACCATACTGTCAAATTTACCATACCGGTATCTATACCCTACTGTCAACTTTACTCTACTGTCAACTTTACCATACTGTCAACTTTACCCTACTTTCAACTTTACCCTACTGTCAACTTTACCCTACTGTCAACTTTACCGTACTGTCAACTTTACCCTACTTTCAACTTTACCATACTGTCAACTTTACCCTACTGTCAACTTTACCATACTGTCAACTTTACCCTACTGTCAACTTTACCCTACTGTCAACTTTACCGTACTGTCAACTTTACCGTACTGTCAACTTTAACCTACTGTCAACCTTACCATACTGTCAACTTTACCATACCGGTATCTTTACCATACTGTCAACTTTACCCTACTGTCAACTTTACCCTACTGTCAACTTTACCATACCAGTATCATTACCATACTGTCAACTTTACCATACTGTCAACTTTACCATACTGACAACTTTACCCTACTGTCAACTTTACCATACCGGTATCTATACTTTACCATACTGTCAACTTTACCATACTGTAAACTTTACCATAATGTCAACTTTACGATACTGTCAACTTTACCGTACTGTCAACTTTACCATACTGTCAACTTTACCATACTGTCAACTTTACCATACTGTCAACTTTACCATACCGGTATCTATACCATACTGTCAACTTTACCATACTGTCAACTTTACCGTGCTGTCAACTTTACCATACCGGTATCTATACCATGCCGTCAACTTTACCATACTGTCAACTTTACCATACTGTCAACTTTACCATACTGTCAACTTTACCATAATGTAAACTTTACCATACTGTCAACTTTAGCATACTGTCAACTTTACCATACTGGCAACTTTACCATACTGTCAACTTTACCATACTGTCAACTTTACCATACTGTCAACTTTACCATACCGGTATCTATACCATACTGTCAACTTTACCATACTGTCAACTTTACCATACTGTCAACTTTACCATACCGGTATCTATACCATGCCGTCAACTTTACCATACTGTCAACTTTACCATACCGTATCTATACCCTACTGTCAACTTTACCCTACTGTCAACTTTACCATACTGTCAACTTTACCATACTGTCAACTTTACCATACCGGTATCTATACCATACTGTCAACTTTACAATACTGTCAACTTTACCGTGCTGTCAACTTTACCATACCGGTATCTATACCATACTGTCAACTTTACCCTACTGTCAACTTTACCCTACTGTCAACTTTAACCTACTGTCAACCTTACCATACTGTCAACTTAACCATACCGGTATCTTTACCATACTGTCAACTTTACCCTACTGTCAACTTTACCCTACTGTCAACTTTACCATACCGGTATCATTACCATACTGTCAACTTTACCATTCTGTCAACTTTACCATACTGTCAACTTTACCATACTGTCAAATTTACCATACCGGTATCTATACCATACTGTCAACTTTACCATACTGTCAACTTTACCATACTGTCAACTTTACCATACTGTCAACTTTACCCTACTGTCAACTTTACCATACCGGTATCTATACCATACTGTCAACTTTACCGTACTGTCAACTTTACCGTACTGTCAACTTTACCGTACTGTCAACTTTACCATACTGTCAACTTTACCATACTGTCAACTTTACCGTGCTGTCAACTTTACCATACCGGTATCTATACCATGCCGTCAACTTTACCATACTGTCAACTTTACCATACCGGTATCTATAACCCTACTGTCAACTTTACCGTACTGTCAACTTTAACCTACTGTCAACCTTACCATACTGTCAACTTTACTCTACTGTCAACTTTACCCTACTGTCAACTTTACCCTACTGTCAACTTTACCATACTGTCAACTTTACCCTACTTTCAACTTTACCCTACTGTCAACTTTACCCTACTGTCAACTTTACCCTACTGTCAACTTTACCGCACTGTCAACTTTACCCTACTTTCAACTTTACCATACTGTCAACTTTACCCTACTGTCAACTTTACCATACTGTCAACTTTACCCTACTGTCAACTTTACCCTACTGTCAACTTTACCGCACTGTCAACTTTACCGTACTGTCAACTTTAACCTACTGTCAACCTTACCATACTGTCAACTTTACCATACCGGTATCTTTACCATACTGTCAACTTTACCCTACTGTCAACTTTACCCTACTGTCAACTTTACCATACCAGTATCATTACCATACTGTCAACTTTACCATACTGTCAACTTTACCATACTGACAACTTTACCCTACTGTCAACTTTACCATACCGGTATCTATACTTTACCATACTGTCAACTTTACCATACTGTAAACTTTACCATAATGTCAACTTTACGATACTGTCAACTTTACCGTACTGTCAACTTTACCATACTGTCAACTTTACCATACTGTCAACTTTACCATACTGTCAACTTTACCATACTGGTATCTATACCATACTGTCAACTTTACCATACTGTCAACTTTACCGTGCTGTCAACTTTACCATACCGGTATCTATACCATGCCGTCAACTTTACCATACTGTCAACTTTACCATACTGTCAACTTTACCATACTGCCAACTTTACCATACTGTCAACTTTACCATACTGGCAACTTTACCATACTGTCAACTTTACCATACTGTCAACTTTACCATACTGTCAACTTTACCATACCGGTATCTATACCATACTGTCAACTTTACCATACTGTCAACTTTACCATACCGGTATCTATACCATGCCGTCAACTTTACCATACTGTCAACTTTACTATACCGGTATCTATACCCTACTGTCAACTTTACCCTACTGTCAACTTTAACCTACTGTCAACCTTACCATACTGTCAACTTAACCATACCGGTATCTTTACCATACTGTCAACTTTACCCTACTGTCAACTTTACCCTACTGTCAACTTTACCATACCGGTATCATTACCATACTGTCAACTTTACCATTCTGTCAACTTTACCATACTGCCAACTTTACCATACTGTCAAATTTACCATACCGGTATCTATACCCTACTGTCAACTTTACCCTACTGTCAACTTTACCATACTGTCAACTTTACCCTACTTTCAACTTTACCCTACTGTCAACTTTACCCTACTGTCAACTTTACCGTACTGTCAACTTTACCCTACTTTCAACTTTACCATACTGTCAACTTTACCCTACTGTCAACTTTACCATACTGTCAACTTTACCCTACTGTCAACTTTACCCTACTGTCAACTTTACCGTACTGTCAACTTTACCGTACTGTCAACTTTAACCTACTGTCAACCTTACCATACTGTCAACTTTACCATACCGGTATCTTTACCATACTGTCAACTTTACCCTACTGTCAACTTTACCCTACTGTCAACTTTACCATACCAGTATCATTACCATACTGTCAACTTTACCATACTGTCAACTTTACCATACTGACAACTTTACCCTACTGTCAACTTTACCATACCGGTATCTATACTTTACCATACTGTCAACTTTACCATACTGTAAACTTTACCATAATGTCAACTTTACGATACTGTCAACTTTACCGTACTGTCAACTTTACCATACTGTCAACTTTACCATACTGTCAACTTTACCATACTGTCAACTTTACCATACCGGTATCTATACCATACTGTCAACTTTACCATACTGTCAACTTTACCGTGCTGTCAACTTTACCATACCGGTATCTATACCATGCCGTCAACTTTACCATACTGTCAACTTTACCATACTGTCAACTTTACCATACTGTCAACTTTACCATAATGTAAACTTTACCATACTGTCAACTTTACCATACTGTCAACTTTACCATACTGGCAACTTTACCATACTGTCAACTTTACCATACTGTCAACTTTACCATACTGTCAACTTTACCATACCGGTATCTATACCATACTGTCAACTTTACCATACTGTCAACTTTACCATACTGTCAACTTTACCATACCGGTATCTATACCATGCCGTCAACTTTACCATACTGTCAACTTTACCATACCGGTATCTATACCCTACTGTCAACTTTACCCTACTGTCAACTTTACCATACTGTCAACTTTACCATACTGTCAACTTTACCATACCGGTATCTATACCATACTGTCAACTTTACAATACTGTCAACTTTACCGTGCTGTCAACTTTACCATACCGGTATCTATACCATACTGTCAACTTTACCCTACTGTCAACTTTACCCTACTGTCAACTTTAACCTACTGTCAACCTTACCATACTGTCAACTTAACCATACCGGTATCTTTACCATACTGTCAACTTTACCCTACTGTCAACTTTACCCTACTGTCAACTTTACCATACCGGTATCATTACCATACTGTCAACTTTACCATTCTGTCAACTTTACCATACTGTCAACTTTACCATACTGTCAAATTTACCATACCGGTATCTATACCATACTGTCAACTTTACCATACTGTCAACTTTACCATACTGTCAACTTTACCATACTGTCAACTTTACCCTACTGTCAACTTTACCATACCGGTATCTATACCATACTGTCAACTTTACCGTACTGTCAACTTTACCGTACTGTCAACTTTACCGTACTGTCAACTTTACCATACTGTCAACTTTACCATACTGTCAACTTTACCATAATGTCAACTTTACCATACTGTCAACTTTACCGTACTGTCAACTTTACCATACTGTCAACTCTACCATACTGTCAACTTTACCATACTGTCAACTTTACCGTACTGTCAACTTTACCATACTGTCAACTTTAACCTACTGTCAACTTTACCATACCGGTATCATTACCATACTGTCAACTTTACCATTCTGTCAACTTTACCATACTGTCAACTTTACCATACTGTCAAATTTACCATACCGGTATCTATACCATACTGTCAACTTTACCATACTGTCAACTTTACCATACTGTCAACTTTACCATACCGTCAACTTTACCCTACTGTCAACTTTACCCTACTGTCAACTTTACCTTACCGGTATCTATACCATCCTGTCAACTTTACCCTACTGTCAACTTTGCCGTACTGTCAACTTTACCCTACTGTCAACTTTACCATACTGTCAACTTTACCATACCGGTATCTATACCATACTGTCAACTTTACCGTACTGTCAACTTTACCATACTGGTATCTATACCATGCCGTCAACTTTACCATACTGTCAACTTTACCATACTGTCAACTTTACCATACTGTCAACTTTACCAAACCGTCAACTTTACCCTACTGTCAACTTTACCATACTGTCAACTTTACCATACCGGTATCTATACCATACTGTCAACTTTACCCTACTGTCAACTTTACCGTACTGTCAACTTTACCATACCGGTATCTATACCATGCCGTCAACTTTACCATACTGTCAACTTTACCATACCGGTATCTATACCCTACTGTCAACTTTACCGTACCGTTAACTTTACCATACTGTCAACTTCACCATACCGTCAACATTACCAAACTGTCAACTTTACCCTACAGTCAACTTTACCATACTGTCAACTTTACCGTACTGTCAACTTTTCCATACTGTCAACTTTACCATACTGTCAACTCTACCAAACTGTCAATTTTACCCTACTGTCAACTTTACCATACCGGTATCTATACCATACTGTCAACTTTACCATACTGTCAACTTTACCATACCGGTATCTATACCATACTGTCAACTTTACCGTACTGTCAACTTTACCATACCGGTATCTATACCATACTGTCAACTTTAACGTACTGTCAACTTTACCATACTGTCAACTTTCCCATACTGTCAACTTTAGCATACTGTCAACTTTCCCATACTGTCATCTTTACCATACTGTCAACTTTACCATACTGTCATCTTTACCATACCGGTATCTATACCATACTGTCAACTTTACCGTACTGTCAACTTTACCATACTGTCAACTTTCCCATACTGTCAACTTTAGCATACTGTCAACTTTACCATACTGTCAACTTTACCATACCGGTATCTATACCATACTGTCAACTTTACCCTACTGCCAACTTCACCATACTGTCAACTTTACCATACTGTCAACTTTACCATACTGTCAACTTTACCATACCGTCAACTTTACCATACTGTCAACTTTACCATACCGTCAACTTTACCATACTGTCAACTATACCATACTGTCAACTTTACCATACTGTCAACTTTACCATACTGTCAACTTAACCATACCGTCAACTTTACCATACTGTCAACTATACCATACTGTCAACTTTACCATACTGTCAACTTTACCGTACTGTCAACTTTTCCATACTGGCAACTTTACCATACTGTCAACTCTACCATACTGTCAACTTTAGCATACTGTCAAATTTACCATACCAGTATCTATACCATACTGTCAACTTTACCATACTGTCAACTTTACCATACTGTCAACTTTACCCTACTGTCAACCTTACCATACCGGTATCTATAACATACTGTCAACTTTACCCTACTGTCAACTTTAACCTACTGTCAACCTTACCATACTGTCAACTTAACCATACCGGTATCTTTACCATACTGTCAACTTTACCCTACTGTCAACTTTACCCTACTGTCAACTTTACCATACCGGTATCATTACCATACTGTCAACTTTACCATTCTGTCAACTTTACCATACTGTCAACTTTACCATACTGTCAAATTTACCATACCGGTATCTATACCATACTGTCAACTTTACCATACTGTCAACTTTACCATACTGTCAACTTTACCATACTGTCAACTTTACCCTACTTTCAACTTTACCGTACTGTCAACTTTACCATACTGTCAACTTTACCATACTGTCAACTTTACCGTACTGTCAACTTTACCATACTGTCAACTTTACCATACTGTCAACTTTACCATACTGTCAACTTTACCGTACTGTCAACTTTACCATACCGGTATCTATACCATGCCTTCAACTTTACCATACTGTCAACTTTACCATACCGGTATCTATACCATACTGTCAACTTTACCATACTGTCAACTTTACCATACTGTCAACTTTACCATACTGTCAACTTTACCATACTGTCAACTTTACCATACTGTCAACTTTACCATACCGGTATCTATACCATACTGTCAACTTTACCGTACTGTCAACTTTACCATACCGGTATCTATACCATGCCGTCAACTTTACCATACTGTCAACTTTACCATACTGTCAACTTTACCAAACCGTCAACTTTACCCTACTGTCAACTTTACCATACTGTCAACTTTACCATACCGGTATCTATACCATACTGTCAACTTTACCCTACTGTCAACTTTACCGTACTGTCAACTTTACCATACCGGTATCTATACCATGCCGTCAACTTTACCATACTGTCAACTTTACCATACCAGTATCTATACCCTACTGTCAACTTTACCGTACCGTTAACTTTACCATACTGTCAACTTCACCATACCGTCAACATTACCAAACTGTCAACTTTACCCTACAGTCAACTTTACCATACTGTCAACTTTACCGTACTGTCAACTTTTCCATACTGTCAACTTTACCATACTGTCAACTCTACCAAACTGTCAATTTTACCCTACTGTCAACTTTACCATACCGGTATCTATACCATACTGTCAACTTTACCATACTGTCAACTTTACCATACCGGTATCTATACCATACTGTCAACTTTACCATACTGTCAACTTTACCATACCGGTATCTATACCATACTGTCAACTTTAACGTACTGTCAACTTTACCATACTGTCAACTTTCCCATACTGTCAACTTTAGCATACTGTCAACTTTCCCATACTGTCATCTTTACCATACTGTCAACTTTACCATACTGTCATCTTTACCATACCGGTATCTATACCATACTGTCAACTTTACCGTACTGTCAACTTTACCATACTGTCAACTTTCCCATACTGTCAACTTTAGCATACTGTCAACTTTACCATACTGTCAACTTTACCATACCGGTATCTATACCATACTGTCAACTTTACCCTACTGCCAACTTCACCATACTGTCAACTTTACCATACTGTCAACTTTACCATACTGTCAACTTTACCATACCGTCAACTTTACCATACTGTCAACTTTACCATACCGTCAACTTTACCATACTGTCAACTATACCATACTGTCAACTTTACCATACTGTCAACTTTACCATACTGTCAACTTAACCATACCGTCAACTTTACCATACTGTCAACTATACCATACTGTCAACTTTACCATACTGTCAACTTTACCGTACTGTCAACTTTTCCATACTGGCAACTTTACCATACTGTCAACTCTACCATACTGTCAACTTTAGCATACTGTCAAATTTACCATACCAGTATCTATACCATACTGTCAACTTTACCATACTGTCAACTTTACCCTACTGTCAACCTTACCATACCGGTATCTATAACATACTGTCAACTTTACCCTACTGTCAACTTTAACCTACTGTCAACCTTACCATACTGTCAACTTAACCATACCGGTATCTTTACCATACTGTCAACTTTACCCTACTGTCAACTTTACCCTACTGTCAACTTTACCATACCGGTATCATTACCATACCGTCAACTTTACCATTCTGTCAACTTTACCATACTGTCAAATTTACCATACCGGTATCTATACCATACTGTCAACTTTACCATACTGTCAACTTTACCATACTGTCAACTTTACCATACTGTCAACTTTACCCTACTTTCAACTTTACCGTACTGTCAACTTTACCATACTGTCAACTTTACCATACTGTCAACTTTACCGTACTGTCAACTTTACCATACTGTCAACTTTACCATACTGTCAACTTTACCATACTGTCAACTTTACCGTACTGTCAACTTTACCATACCGGTATCTATACCATGCCTTCAACTTTACCATACTGTCAAGTTTACCATACCGGTATCTATACCATACTGTCAACTTTACCATACTGTCAACTTTACCATACTGTCAACTTTACCATACTGTCAACTTCACCATACCGTCAACTTTACCATACTGTCAACTTTACCATACTGTCAACTTTACCATACCGTCAACTTTACCCTACTGTCAACTTTACCCTACTGTCAACTTTACCATACCGGTATCTATACCATCCTGTCAACTTTACCCTACTGTCAACTTTACCATACTGTCAACTTTACCATACTGTCAACTTTGCCGTACTGTCAACTTTACCCTACTGTCAACTTTACCATACTGTCAACTTTACCATACCGGTATCTATACCATACTGTCAACTTTACCGTACTGTCAACTTTACCATACCTGTATCTATACCATGCCGTCAACTTTACCATATTGTCAACTTTACCATACTGTCAACTTTACCATACTGTCAACTTGACCAAACCGTCAACTTTACCCTACTGTCAACTTTACCATACTGTCAACTTTACCATACCGGTATCTATACCATACTGTCAACTTTACCCTACTGTCAACTTTACCGTACTGTCAACTTTACCATACCGGTATCTATACCATGCCGTCAACTTTACCATACTGTCAACTTTACCATACCGGTATCTATACCCTACTGTCAACTTTACCGTACCGTTAACTTTACCATACTGTCAACTTCACCATACCGTCAACATTACCAAACTGTCAACTTTACCCTACAGTCAACTTTACCATACTGTCAACTTTACCCTACTGTCAACTTTACCATACTGTCAACTTTACCATACTGTCAACTCTACCAAACTGTCAATTTTACCCTACTGTCAACTTTACCATACCGGTATCTATACCATACTGTCAACTTTACCATACTGTCAACTTTACCATACTGGTATCTATACCATACTGTCAACTTTACCATACTGTCAACTTTACCATACCGGTATCTATACCATACTGTCAACTTTAACGTACTGTCAACTTTACCATACTGTCAACTTTCCCATACTGTCAACTTTAGCATACTGTCAACTTTACCATACCGGTATCTATACCATACTGTCAACTTTACCCTACTGCCAACTTCACCATACTGTAAACTTTACCATACTGTCAACTTTACCATACTGTCAACTTTACCATACCGTCAACTTTACCATACTGTCAACTTTACCATACCGTCAACTTTACCATACTGTCAACTTAACCATACCGTCAACTTTACCATACTGTCAACTATACCATACTGTCAACTTTACCATACTGTCAACTTTACCGTACTGTCAACTTTTCCATACTGGCAACTTTACCATACTGTCAACTCTACCATACTGTCAATTTTACCCTACTGCCAACTTTACCATACTGCCAACTTTACCATACTGTCAACTTTACCGTACTGTCAACTTTACCCTACTGCCAACTTTACCATATTGTCAACTTTACCATACTGTCAACTTTACCATACCGGTATCTATACCATACTGTCAACTTTACCCTACTGCCAACTTTACCATACTGTCAACTTTACCATACTGGCAACTTTACCATACTGACAACTTTACCATACTGTCAACTTTACCCTACTGTTACTTTACCATACCGTCAACTTTACCCTAGTCAACTTTACTCTACTGTCAACTTTACCATACTGTCAAATCTACCATACAGTCAACTTTACCATACTGTCAGCTTCACCATACCGTCAACTTTACCATACCGTCAACTTTACCATACCGGTATCTATACCATACTGTCATCTTTACCATACCGGTATCTATACCATACTGTCAACTTTACCCTACTGTCAACTTTACCATACTGTCAACTTTACCATACTGTCAACTTTGCTGTACTGTCAACTTTACCATACCGGTATCTATACCATACTGTCAACTTTACCATACTGTCAACTTTACCGTACTGTCAACTTTACCATACCGGTATCTATACCATGCCGTCAACTTTACCATACTGTCAACTTTACCATACCGGTATCTATACCCTACTGTCGACTTCACCGTACCGTCAACTTTACCATACTGTCAACTTCACCATACCGTCAACATTACCAAACTGTCAACTTTACCCTACAGTCAACTTTACCATACTGTCAACTTTACCCTACTGTCAACTTTACCATACTGTCAACTTTACCATACTGTCAACTCTACCAAACTGTCAATTTTACCCTACTGTCAACTTTACCATACCGGTATCTATACCATACTGTCATCTTTACCATACTGTCAACTTTACCATACTGTCATCTTTACCATACTGGTATCTATACCATACTGTCAACTTTACCGTACTGTCAACTTTACCGTACTGTCAACTTTCCCATACTGTCAACTTTACCATACTGTCAACTTTACCATACCAGTATCTATACCATACTGTCAACTTTACCATACCGTTATCTATACCATACTGTCAACTTTACCCTACTGCCGACTTCACCATACTGTCAACTTTACCATACTGTCAACTTTACCATACTGTCAACTTTACCATACCGTCAACTTTACCATACTGTCAACTTTACCACACTGTCAACTTTACCATACTGTCAACTATACCATACTGTCAACTTTACCATACTGTCAAAGATACCATACCATTATCTATACCATACTGTCAACTTTACCATACCGGTATCTATACCATACTGTCAACTTTACCATACTGTCAACTTTACCATACCAGTATCTATACCATACTGTCATCTTTACCATACTGTCAACTTTACCATACTGTCATCTTTACCATACCAGTATCTATACCATACTGTCAACTTTACCGTACTGTCAACTTTACCATACCGGTATCTATACCATACTGTCAACTTTACCCTACTGCCAACTTCACCATACTGTCAACTTTACCATACTGTCAACTTTACCATACTGTCAACTTTACCATACTGTCAACTTTACCGTACTGTCAACTTTACCATACTGTCAACTTTACCGTACTGTCAACTTTACCGTACTGTCAACTTTACCGTACTGTCAACTTTACCGTACTGTCAACTTTACCGTACTGTCAACTTTACCATACTGTCAACTTTACCGTACTGTCAACTTTACCGTACTGTCAACTTTACCGTACTGTCAACTTTTCCATACTGGCAACTTCTTTCCACTTTTTTTATGTCTGAATGGTACTGCCGGTATCAAAACCAAAACTTGTGTTTCCGCCAAACAACCTGGTAATCGTTTGGGTAAATTTCTGCCTACAGTTTAGTACGAAACATAGCCATAATGCTGAGGCGACATTGGCACACACTACTCTCTTAAACTCTTGTTGGTTGCTAGGCAGCACCACCTCACTGTCCACCTGGCAGTTCTAAACTTTGTGACGCATGACACTTTGCCCATCTCTTTGCGTGGCCTGTCACTAAGCATGTTTTCTTAAAGGATGGAACCATGATGAATTACCATGGGGATAAACATCACTGAATGACGAACATATTGGAATAAAGTAGGCTAATGCAATTGAAGGCATGTATCAAATCGTTGCTTCCTGAGACAATACTTTGCAATACATTTTAAGTGACAGCCTACCCGTGTGTGGTCAATTTGTTCAGTTCAGGATCGTTTTGATTTGGACAGTGCCATCATGCTGCTTTGAGGCTGGAGTAAATGTTATTTATTAAGGTGAGTGCTGGTCACCTGATCATCTTGTCTAGTTGATTCAATTAAATATGACATTTTGCCATGTTATGTAGTTTAATTAACAAGTGAATTATTTTGCTCTACACTCACGGTCGTTTCGTTAGTCTAGGCTTCCTCCTTACCAAAAGACTGCGACTTGTCTGATAATCAATCAATGTGATTGTGTTTCACTGAACCTCCGTCTGTATAGGCTATTTGGTTAATTGGTTTCTGTCTGGGCAAGGGGAGGTGGTATACCTTATCTATTTGTTGGTTCATCTATCTGATCAGAAACATTTAACATGCTATACTGTGGGGAGGCAGGGTAGCCTAGTGGTTAGAGTGTTGGACTAGTAACCGCAAGGTTGGAAGTTCAAACCCACGAGCTGACAAGGTACAAATCTGTCGTTCTGCCCCTGAACAGGCAGTTAACCCACTGTTCCTAGGCTGTCATTGAAAATATGATTTTGTTCTTAACTGACTTGCCTAGTAAAAAAAAGTAGCCTAAATCACTGATCAGAAACAATTAGCATGCTATAAATGTACCCTAAATCAACTATTCATCTATCACTGATTAGAAACATTTAGCATGCTGTAAATGAAGCCTCAATAATTTGTTAATCTATCACTGATCAGAAACATTTAACATGCTATAATGTAGCCTAAATCACTGATCAGAAACATGTAGCCTAAATTACTGATCAGAAACTATGTGTAGCTATAATGTAGCCTAAATTACTGATCAGAAACTATGTGTAGCTATAAATGTAGCCTTAATCAAGGGTAGGCCTATTCATTTGCTCTGTCATGTATAGACAACTCCAAATGCCTGTGCAGGTTGTGAAATATGAACATGAGACTCACAGGCTTTTGAAAACACAGATTCCTATTATTTTCTATGGGTATCATGAAGGTAAGGCCCTACGCCTGCTCCCTAACAATGTGGAGTGACGGTAGGAAAGACCCTACAGGGGCGGCAGGGTAGCTTAGTGGTTAGAGTGTAGAGGAGGCAGGGTAGCCTAGTGGTTAGAGTGTAGAGGAGGCAGGGTAGCCTAGTGGTTAGAGTGTAGAGGCGGCAGGGTAGCCTAGTGGTTAGAGTGTAGAGGAGGCAGGGTAGCCTAGTGGTTAGAGTGTAGAGGAGGCAGGGTAGCCTAGTGGTTAGAGTGTAGAGGAGGCAGGGTAGCCTAGTGGCTAGAGTGTAGAGGCGGCAGGGTAGCCTAGTGGTTAGAGTGTAGAGGAGGCAGGGTAGCCTAGTGGTTAGAGTGTTGGACTAGTAAACGAAAGGTTGCAAGTTCAAATCCCCGTCATCCCCCTGTCATTCTGCCCCTGAACAGGCAGGTTACCCACTGTTCCTAGGCCGTCATTGAAAATAATAATTTGTTCTTAACTGACTTGCCTAGTTAAGATAAAACAATGAACAGTCATGGCCAAAATGTTTGAGAATGACACAAATATACATTTTTCTGCTGCCTCAGTTTGTATGATGGCAATTTGCATATACTCCAGAATGTTATGAAGAGTGATCAGATGAATTGCAATTAATTGCAAAGTTCCTCTTCAGCATGCAAATGAACTGAATCCCCAAAAAACATTTCCACTGAATTTCAGCCCTGCCACAAAAGGACCAGCTGACATCATGTCAGTGATTCTCTCGTTAACACAGGTGTGAGTGTTGACGAGGACAAGGCTGAAGATCACTCTGTCATGCTGAATTTGACAGACTGGAAGCTTCAAAAGGAGGGTGGTGCTTGGAATCATTGTTCTTCCTCTGTCAACAATGGTTACCTGCAAGGAAACACATGCCATCACCATTGCTTTGCACAAAAAGGGCTTCACAGGCAAGGATATTGCTGCCAGTAAGATTGCACCTAAATTAACCATTTCTCGGATCAACAAGAACGTCAAGGAGAGTTGTTCAATTGTTGTGAAGAAGGCTTCAGGGCGCCCAAGAAATTCCAGCAAGCACTAGGACCGTCTCCTAAAGTTAATCCAGCTGCGGATCGGGGCACCACCAGTACAGAGCTTGCTCAGAATGGCAGCAGGCAGTAGTGAGTGCATCTGCACACACAGTGAGGTGAAGACTTTTGGAGGATGGCCTGGTGTCAAGAAGGGCAGCAAAGAAGCCACTTCTCTCCAGGAAAAACATCAGTGACAGACTGATAGTCTGCAAAAGGTACAGGGATTGGACTGCTGAGGACTGGGGTAAAGTCATTTTCTCTGATGAATCCCCTTTCCAATTGTTTGGGGCATCCGGAAAAAAGCTTTCCAGTGAAGACAAGGTGAGCACTACCATCAGTCCTGTGTCATGCCAACAGTAAAGCATCCTGAGACCATTCATGTGTGGGGTTGCTTCCAAGGGATTGGGCTCAATCACAATTTTGTCTAAGAACACAGCCATGATTAAAGAATGGTACCAACACATCCTCCGAGAGCAACTTCTCCCAACCATCCAGGAACAGTTTGGTGACGAACAAGGCCTTTTCCAGCATGATGGAGCACGGCAAAAGTGATAACTAAGTGGCTCGGGGAACAAAACATTGATATTCTGGGTCCATGGCCAGGAAACTCCCAAGACCTTAATCCCAGAACTTGTGGTCAATCCTCAAGAGGTGGGTAGACAAACAAAAACCCACAAATTCTGACAAACTCCAAGCATTGATTATGCAAGAATGGGCTGCCTGCCATCAGTCAGGATGTGGCCCAGAAGTTAATTGACAGCATGCCCGGGCGGATTGCAGAGGTCTTGAAAAAGGAAGCGTCAACACTGCAAATATTGACTCTTTGCATCAACTTCATGTAATTGTCAATAAAAGCCTTTTGACACTTATGAAATGCTTTGTAATTATACTCCAGTATTCCACAGTAACATCTGACAAAAATATCTAAAGACACTGAAGCAGCAAACTGTGTGGAAATTATTATTTGTGTCATTCTCAAAAGGTTTGTCCACGACTGTACACCTGCTCCCTAACAAAGTGGAGTGACGGAAACATGCATGAAAAAAGGCTCTTTCAAAATATGACTTTTATATCATAGCAGTTCCACAGTTCCTGTGTGGGAAAACCATTATTTGTATTTTATTATACTTAGTTATGCTCTTACTACAAATACAGTATATGTGTGTTGACTGTGTATATTTGTATATTTAATTCATAAAATAATAAACTCTTGATTTCCTCATTGTTTGACAATACATGTTATTAGTCTTATGATGCTTTTTTGCCTAAACAAAAACATAATGGAATATTTTTTGATGTATTTTCAATGGATTTATGAAAATAGATCCCAGCGACATCTGCACAGCACGGCATGCGCACCAGAGGTATAATGGGGAGAAAATAGGTCTGTTTGTAAGGGGGCCATTTAAATGTTGCCCTTGTCACGTTCTGACATTTATTTCCTTTGTTTTGTCATTATTTAGTATGGTCAGGGCGTGAGTTGGGTGGGCAGTCTATGTTTGATTTTCTATGATTTGGGATTTCTATGTTTCGGCCTCGTATGGTTCTCAATCAGAGGCAGGTGAGTTGTCTCTGATTGAGAATCATACTTAGGTAGCCTGGGTTTCACTGTGTGTTTGTGGGTGATTGTTCCTGTCTCTGTGTCTGCACCAGATAGGCCTGGGTTTTTTTTCCTCACATTTCTTGTTTTGTTAGTTTATTCATGTATAGTGTCTTTATAAATTAAACATGAATAACCACCACGCTGCGTTTTGGTCCGCCTCTCCTTCAAGTAAAGAAAACCGTTACAGCCCTGTTTTTTATTTTCTATGTGAAAGCAGTATATCTTAATATCTTACTGTAATAGATTACCATTAAATTGGCAAATGAAAGGCTTTTCAGCAAAAACTGAGGGGGGGCCTGAAAACTAGCTGTTATTGGCAGAGAGGTTTGGAACTTTCTTTCTTATTGACCTATTAATAAATGCACTGTCTGGTGCTGGAAAATACAAAAACTCTCGCTCATGAAAACCTGCTGATTGGTTGGTCCTGTGTGGATAGTGTTTTCAACCAGCAACTATCAGGGAATAACATTTCTTCACACTTTTACAGTGTTAGTTAGCTGATCTAAAACACAGACTTTGACCACAACTGGGCCTTTAAAAAAAAGAAAGCTTCTAAAATTGTTCAGTCAAACAAAACCGGAGTAGAAGAACCACGATTTTTTTTTTTCATTGCTCACACCACACACACATCTCGTTAGATAATGACCTAGTGTTCTTTTCACACTGCTTACTAGCCATCTAGCTGCGTCCCCTGGCCTTCGACCGTGGCACAGTGGCTGAATATCTCAGAGACAGAGAGTTAATGATCCGGATAGTGGTTTTAAAATAGTAATTTTAGGTTTTCAACTCGATGAATATTAACAATTGAAGGGTGAAATGGAAGAAGAAGAAGAAAAAAAATGTCAATCATTTTCTTTTACTATTATTTTAACCAATGAAAACGTATATTTTAACTAACTTATATTTTGTTCTATTCGAAGGTATTCTATTAAATTATATTTGTATGAGGTGCACTGAGCTGCATGCTTGCTGACTGAATTTCATGTCAGACGAGACCTGACCGAGCTACAGTAACCTTACAGGGGGTCACTCACCATGTCAATGCTTCTCTCGGTCCTTTTGTTAGCTATGTGATGTACTGTGTGCCTGCTGGATCCGTCCTGCTGGTCTATACCCTCGTCTATACTCAAGGAAGGAACAAAGAGAAGTCAGACCTTCTGGGTAGTCAGACAGTAAACACTGAGGACCAGACCAGGCAGCTAGGAAACACTGAGGACCAGACCAGGCAGCTAGGAAACACTGAGGACCAGACCAGGCAGCTAGGAAACACTGAGAACCAGACCAGGCAGCTAGGAAACACTGAGGACCAGACCAGGCAGCTAGGAAAGAGTGAGGACCAGACCAGGGAGCTAGGAAAAAATGAGGACCAGACCAGTCAGCTAGGAAACACTGAGGACCAGACCAGTCAGCTAGGAAACACTGAGGACCAGACCAGTCAGCTAGGAAACACTGAGGACCAGACCAGGCAGCTAGGAAACACTGAGGACCAGAGTAGGCAGCTAGGAAACACTGAGGACCAGACCAGTCAGCTAGGAAACACTGAGGACCAGACCAGTCAGCTAGGAAACACTGAGGACCAGACCAGTCAGCTAGGAAACACTGAGGACCAGACCAGTCAGCTAGGAAACACTGAGGACCAGACCAGGCAGCTAGGAAACACTGAGGACCAGACCAGGCAGCTAGGAAACACTGAGGACCAGACCAGTCAGCTAGGAAACACTGAGGACCAGACCAGGCAGCTAGGAAACACTGAGGACCAGACCAGGCAGCTAGGAAAGAGTGAGGACCAGACCAGGCAGCTAGGAAACACTGAGGACCAGACCAGGCAGCTAGGAAACACTGAGGACCAGACCAGGCAGCTAGGAAAGAGTGAGGACCAGACCAGGGAGCTAGGAAAAAATGAGGACCAGACCAGTCAGCTAGGAAACACTGAGGACCAGACCAGTCAGCTAGGAAACACTGAGGACCAGACCAGTCAGCTAGGAAACACTGAGGACCAGACCAGGCAGCTAGGAAACACTTAGGACCAGACCAGGCAGCTAGGCAACACTGAGGACCAGACCAGGGAGCTAGGAAACACTTAGGACCAGACCAGTCAGCTAGGAAACACTGAGGACCAGACCAGGCAGCTAGGAAACACTTAGGACCAGACCAGTCAGCTAGCCCTCAGACCAAACCAGGCTGACTCACACCCCAGGGCCTGTGTGTGTGTGTGTGTGTGTGTGTGTGTGTGTGTGTGTGTGTGTGTGTGTGTGTGTGTGTGTGTGTGTGTGTGTGTGTGTGTGTGTGTGTGTGTGTGTGTGTGTGTGTGTGTGTGTGTGTGTGTGTGTGTGTGTGTGTGTGTGTGTGTGTGTGTGTGCGCGTGTGTGTGTGCGTGTGTCTGTAAGGTCAGTCAAAGGGAGCCCGAGACTCGCAGGGCTTTTTTGCACTTCGTAAAATATCGACTGCCCGGCCTCTGGCTTGTGCCATTGATTTGGACTTAAGCCGCGCTGTCGCCTGCGACTGACTGACTGCCTTTGTACTGGCGTGATTAATTAACAACAAAATGGATGTTAGCATGGGTGGCTGCTTTTCACCGTAGGGTGGAGAGTTGTAAAGAGGAGGGTGAGGAACACACACAACAAACACACATACTCACGGGTAAAGTATTTATTTTAATGGGCAGAAAGCGTGAGTTCCCGGGACATATGATCATCATCATCATCACCCTCATCGTAAGACATCACAGTCAAATGGAGGGAGGTATTGCGAAAGGAAATCACTCAATGGCATTATACTGGGACAGATGGGTTAACCTGTGGACATCAGAGGGTTAAAGTTCAGATCAGAATGAATGGTGGATTGGCAACCATATGTGAAAATCCAGCACTTTGATGAAAGAACAACTAGGAATATTTGTCTAATTATTTAACCACCGGAGATGTGAGAGAAGTACAGGGCCTTCAGAAAGCAACCACACCCCGTGATTGAATCACATTTTGTTGTGTTACAGCCTGGATTTTAAAACGGAGTAAAACTAATTCTCACCCATCTACAATAACTGATCATCTGGAAACTTTTTTTTTTTTTTACTTTTGCAAATATATTGAAGATGAAATACAAAAATATAAAATTTAGAAGATCACATGTTAGAATCACTTTTGGCAGTGATTACTGTTGAGTGTTTCTGGGTAATTCTCTAAGACCTTTCCACACCTGGACCGTTCCACACCTTGACCGTTCCACACCTGGAACTTTCCACACCTGGACCATTCCAACCCTGGACCTTTCCACACCTGGACCTTTCCACACCTGGACCTTTCCAACCCTGGACCTTTCCACACCTGGACCTTTCCACACCTGGACCGTTCCACACCTGGGCCTTTCCACACCTGGACCATTCCACACCTGGACTGTTCCACACCTGGACCTTTCCACACCTGGACCATTCCACACCTGGACTGTTCCACACCTGGACCATTCCACACCTGGACCTTTCCACACCTGGACCATTCCACACCTGGACCTTTCCACACCTGGACCATTCCACACCTGGACCTTTCCACACCTGGACCTTTCCACACCTGGACCTTTCCACACCTGGACCTTTCCACACCTGGACCATTCCACACCTGGACTGTTCCACACCTGGACCGTTCCACACCTGTATTGTACAATATTTACTGTAACTAGGCCGAACAGGAACCATTCAATGTTGTCTTGGTGAGCAACTAGACTAGAGGGGGAAAATGCAACAATTAAATTGATAGAACCGACAATCAATCTGCAATATTAAATATGATCAACCCCCTCAAAAAATATTTAAAATTACAATTAAAAAATACACCGATATCCCCCCCATACATACTGTGTGCTGTGGGGGCAGCCGTGTGTGTCTTTCTTCTGCCTTCAAGCTAATAGAGCACACAGGCAGGAGGGAGGGGTGCTCTACTCTACATTAGCCATTGGTGCTGAGTTTGGACAGTTCGTGCTCCGGGGGGCCTGACTTTATGAGCCATTAGGCGTTACAGTGAGGGATGTAGTTGGTGCAGTGTGTTCCGTGTCACCACCCTTTAGCCTGGCCATGGCTGATGTCCATTGAGAAAGCTACTTCTGCTCCACAAATCCCTTCATGTGTTTTTTTAATGTGTCCCAATTGGTACCCTTATTTCCTATATAGTGCACTACTTTTGATCAGGGTCCACAGGGCACTATGTAAGGATAAGTGCCCTGGTTAAAGTAGTGCACTAAATAGAGAACAGGGTTCCATTTGGGACGTAAGCAAGCGGTGATCTGACAGGAGACTAATGATCGTACAGCCAGGCCACAATACATTGTTTTGTTATTTCCAGCAGTGTGCGGGGTGGCTGGACGGGGACAGACAATCCTTGTGTTCTGTAGTGTAGTGTAGTGTAGTGTTCTGTAGTGTAGTGTTGTGTAGTGTTAGTGTTGTGTAGTGTAGTGTAGTGTTGTGTAGTGTTGTGTAGTGTAGTGTAGTGTAGTGTAGTGTTCTGTAGTGTAGTGTAGTGTAGTGTTGTGTTGTGTAGTGTAGTGTAGTGTAGTGTAGTGTAGTGTGGTGTGGTGTGGTGTATTATAGTGTAGTGTTGTGTTGCGTAGAGATGTGTAGTGTTGTGTTGCGTATAGATGTGTAGTGTATTGTTGCGTAGAGATGTGTAGTGTATTGTTGCGTAGTGTTGTGTTGCGTAGAGATGTGTAGTGTTGTGTAGTGTATTGTTGTGTATTATTGTAGTGTAGTGTTGTGTATTATTGTATTGTAGTGTAGTGTTGTGTATTGTATTGTTTTTATAGGGTATTTTAGTGTAGTGTTGTGTAGTGTGTTGTGTATTATAGTGTATTGTAGTGTAGTGCATTGTAATGTATTATACAACATGTGGGTGGAATCCTGAATGCTGATTGGTGAAAACCGCATTCCAGCCGGTGTCTATTCCACAAGTTACCCATCTGCTAAATCTATGAAGTTGAAATGCCTTTTTATACTCTGTTCCATCTGACTGTCTCATCAGCCCAGCCAGGCAATTTATAAACTTGATCTCCACTAGAAAAAGCATCTCACATTTCTTTTCAAATCAAATCAAAGTGTATTGGTCACTTACAGTGAAATGCTGAATACAAGCTCTAACCAATAGTGCGAGAAAAAAAAGTGTGTGTGTGTGTGTGTGTGTGTTTGTGTGTGTGTGTGTGTGTGTGTGTGTGTGTGTGTGTAGGTAAGTAAAGAAATACAACAACAGTAAAAAGACATTTAGTTTAACATTTAGTTTTCAACAGAGGAGATTTGTATAAATGTTGCTGTCTGTCTCTCCGACATTTGCAACATTGTTTCAATATTCAAATGCGATCTCCAGCTGTCCCGTAGTAATGAACATGTCGGGAGACGAGACGAGACAGACAGGCAGGCAGCGTTTCTCAGCCAGTCAAAACCATGAATCGGCTGGCATCATTCTTATGGATATATATATACAAATAAATGTCAATTAAAAAAAGGTAAAACGAAACAAAGTGCAGCTAGTTTGTAGTCTTTCCAGCTTCCGTTTGTAGTGATTGTGTTAGCTGTGTTGTAAGCTGTGTTGTTGGCTAGCTCTGAACAACAGTGTCCTGACGAGAGAGCACATTTTCAATGTCAGGCGAAATCGCTCCTCATTTGCTCATTGTTATGGATGTGTCCAAATAAATGTCACTTAGAAAACAGCTTAAATAAATGCAAATGCAGCTACTTTGTTGTTATTCTGGCTGCAGGTTTTGACGTTACTGTAAGTTAGCCGTAGTTGGCTAGCTAGCAAGCAAGCGATAAGGACGTTGCCAGCCAGAATGGGAATGGAACATGTAGAACAAAAAGACTGAACAACTGTCACTAGTCTCTGGCAACCAATAGAACGAATGACCAGCCCGGCTTGTGTAGCAACCCTAGATTTGTTTTGGGACTATATCTTGTGGAAGGATGAAATAGTATGAATAAATCAATCAAAATAACTTTTTTAATTAAAATATGTGAATCATTATTTGAATATGTTGGTAACCCGTTGTATAAAAGTAATAATGCCCTCACAATGTTTGGAGGTTATATTTGCACAGGTGTTGTTAGGCCAGAGACGAAGTCAAGGGCGTTATCACTAGTTTGTAGTGTAGTGTATTATAGTGTAATGTAGTGTATTATAGTGTACTGTAGTGTACTTTATTATACTGTAGTGTAGTGTATTATACTGTAGTGTATTGTAGTCTACTGTAGTGTATTATACTGTAGTGTATTATAGTCTACTATAGTGTAGTGTATTATACTGTAGTGTATCGTAGTGTATTATAGTGTATTATACTGTAGCGTATTGTACTGTATTATAGTATAGTATACTGTAGTGTAGTGTTTTATACTGTAGTGTATTGTATTGTACTGTAGTGTATTATACTGTAGTGCATTGTAGTGTATTATAGTGTAGTGTATTGCAGTGTATTACAGTGTAGTGTTTTATACTGTAGTGTATTGTAGTGTATTATAGTGTATTGTATTGTATTGTATTACAGTGTAGTGTGTTGTATTGTAGTGTATTGGTTTATACTGTAGTGTATTGTAGTGTAGTGTATTATAGTGTATTGTATTGTATTGTATTACAGTGTAGTGTGTTGTATTGTAGTGTATTGGTTTATACTGTAGTGTATTGTAGTGTAGTGTATTATAGTGCATTGTATTGTAGTGTATTACAGTGTAGAGTGTTGTAGTGTATTACGGTGTAGTGTATTGTATTGTAGTGTAATGGATTGCAGTGTATTGTAGTGTATTGTAGTGTAGTGTATTACAGTGTAGTGGTTTATACTGTAGTGTATTGTAGTGTAGTGTAATGTATTGTAGTGTATTATAGTGTAGTGGCTTATACTGTAGTGTATTATAGTGTATTGTATTGTAGTGTATTACAGTGTAGAGTGTTGTAGTGTATTACGGTGTAGTGTAGTGTATTGTAGTGTAATGTATTGCAGTGTATTGTAGTGTATTGTAGTGTAGTGTATTACAGTGTAGTGGTTTATACTGTAGTGCATTGTAGTGTATTGTAGTGTAGTGTAATGTATTGTAGTGTATTGTAGTATAGTGTAATGTCTTGTTGTGTATTGTAGTGTAGTGTAATATATTGTAGTGTATTGTAGTGTATTATAGTGTAGCGTTTTATACTGTAGTGTATTGTAGTGTATTGTAGTGTAGTGTATTGTAGTGTAGTGTATTGTAGTGTATTGTAGTGTAGGGTATTATAGTGTAGTGGTTTATACTGTAGTGTATTGTAGTGTAGTGTAATGTATTGTAGTGTATTGTAGTGTAGTGTATTGTATTATACTGTATTATATTGTAGTGTAGTGTATTGTAGTGTATTGTAGTGTAGTGTAGTGTAGTGTATTGTATTATACTGTATTATATTGTAGTTTAGTGTATTGTAGTGTATTGTATTATACTGTATTATATTGTAGTGTATTGTATTGTAGTGTGGCTACATAGACCTACATACCAAGCTCTCTCTCTGCGTGCCTGCTTGCCTTCCCGAGACACACAGTAGGTTATTGATTTGATTAATCTCTCTGCCAATGAACTAACACATCCTGACCTTTACCATGTAGGAGCATTTAGCTGTTCAGTCATAGAGCCCACGGCTGCAGCCTGCATCGATCATTTAATGGAACATCAAGTCCCATCAATACAGTTGACTGACTGACTGACTGGCTAGCTGTCTGACTGATTGACTGGTTCAATATCTGACTGGCTGACTAGCTCGCTAGCTGGTTGACTGACTGGCTGACTACCTAGCTGGCTGACTGAATCACTGACTGTCTGACTGACTGGTTCAATATCTGACTGGCTGACTGACTGACTGGCTGACTAGCTAGCTGGCTGACTGGCTGACTCACTGGCAGACTGGTTCAATATCTGACTGGCTGACTAGCTAGCTGGCTGACTGACTGGCTAACTGACTGGCTGTATCACTGATTGTCTGACTGACTGGTTCAATAACTGACTGGCTGGCTGACTGACTGACTGGCTGGTTGTTTGGTTGGCTGACTGGCTGGCGGACTGACTGGCTGGCTGACTGACTGGCTGAATCACTGACTGTCTGGTTCAATAACTGACTGGCTGGCTGACTGACTGGCTGGCTGACTGACTGACTGACTGGCTGGTTGGTTGACTGACTGGCTGACTGACTGGCTGGCTGACTGACTGACTGGCTGGTTGGTTGGTTGGTTGACTGACTGGCTGACTGGCTGGCTGACTGACTGGCTGGTTGCTTGGCTGACTGGCTGGCAGTGTTTTGTTGCACAGTAGACCGTGATCTATGGGCTGCCGATACATTGACCTTCTAATGTTTGTTTACAGATGGGTAAACAACAATGGAGAGAGAGGACGGATGGTCGTTATAAACCTTCATCCTCATCATCACCATCATCTGTAATGTCTGCATAGAGGAGGGCGAATGAGCATCACAGTCAGCTCTCTGTCACGGTCTATTCTTCAAGACTTCTAGTTGGGTGAATGCTAATTTAATCTAAACAGGTCTCTCTCTTAAGTATTTGATTTGAGCTGTGTGGGTAGCTTGACAAACAGATTGTCAGCTAAAAGCTGCACCATATTGGAACTGAATAAGTAAACCGTTTTGTGCAAACATCACATTTACTAATCTAGTAAAGGGGTGTAAAACTTGTTCCATGGAGGGCCGAGTGTCTGCGGGTTTTGTTTTTCCCTTTCAATTAAGCCCTAGACAACCGGGTGTGGGGAGTTCCTTACTAATTAGTGACCTTAATTCATCAATCGAGTACAAAGGGTGGAGCGAAAACCCCTGCAGACACTCGGCCCTCCATAGACACGTGATCCAGGATGTTGAATTGTGAACCGGTAGACCTATAGCCAAATATTCACGTATTTAGCAGATGTTACTGAAAATATATATTACCGAACAAAACATATAAATGCAACATGTAAAGTGTTGGTCCCGTGTTTTATGAGCTGAAATTAAAGATCCCAGAAATGTTCCATACACACAAAATGTGTTAACATCCCCTGTTCGTGAGCATTTGATCATTTGTCAAAGTAATCCAAGTCAAGAAGAGGTGGTACAAAATTGGTCAGGTTAATACTGCCGTTGAGAAAATTAAAAACATAAAACAAGACATGACCTTTTTCAAGGACAGTCTCGCAAAAAAGAAACATTCTTGTGATCTAACTACCCGCTATTCAAAGTGCTCTGAACAAATTAAGGGAATCGTTCACAAACATTGGCACATTCTAAAATCCGATGACAGTCTCTGTGTTTTCAGACCTTCCCTTGGTCGTATTCTCACTCAGGACAGAAACCTCAGAGATCAGCTGGTAAACTCTGATTTACCACCCCAGATATCCCTGAACAACATCTATTTGTGCCCCTACTGGACGGAAAATAGAAATGTAACAGCCTCAGAGATCAGCTGGTAAACTCTGATTTACCACCCCAGATATCCCTGAACAACGTCTATTTGTGCCCCTACTGGATGGAAAATAGAAATGTAACAGCCTCAGAGATCAGCTGGTAAACTCTGATTTACCACCCCAGATATCCCTGAACAACATCTATTTGTGCCCCTACTGGATGGAAAATAGAAATGTAACAGCCTCAGAGATCAGCTGGTAAACTCTGATTTACCACCCCAGATATCCCTGAACAACGTTTATTTGCGCCCCTACTGGACGGAAAATAGAAATGTAACAGCTGTGCTCAATGAAATGACACTTATAAATCTAGATCCTTCAAACACCCCCAAACAGGGAAACAGATCCCAATAAAAGGTGTTATTACTCCACTAAGGCAGTTATTTATCTTATAACTTGTCCTTGTGGTAAAAATGACGTGGGTAAAACAAAGCGTGAATTAAAAGTACGTATCTCAGAGCATCATAGCACCACTAGGTGCAAAAACTCTGAACAGTTGATGTCGAGATGTGTCTGTTATTTGATTTTTCTTGAGTGGCGCAGTGGTCTAAGGCCATGCATCTCAGTGGAAGATGTGTTACTACAGTCCCTGGTTCAAATCCTGGCTGAATCACATCTGGTTGTGATTGGGAGTCCCATAGGGTGATGCACAATTGGCCACGCTTTATCCAGGTTTGGCCGGGGTAGGTTGTCATTGTAAATAAGAATTTGTTCTTAACTTACTTGCCTAGTTAAATGAATGTTACACACTCAACTCTATGAAGCATTTATTTTGGCTGCAATTTATGAGGCTGGTAACTCTAATGAAGTTATCCTCTGCAACAGAGGTAACTCTGGGTCTTCCTTTCCTGTGGCAGTCCTCATGAGAGCCACTTTCATCTTAGTGCTTGGTGGTTTTTGCGACCGCACTTGAAGAAACTAAGTTTTACGTATTGACTGACCTTCATGTCTTAAAGTAATGATGTACTAGTTTCTCTTTCTCTCTCTGTTTGAGCTGTTCTTGCCATAATATGGACTTGGTATTTTACCAAATAGGGCTATCTTCTGTATACCACCCCTACCTTGTCACAACACAACTGACTGGCTCAAACACATTAAGAAGGAAAGACATTTTCACAAATGTACTTTTAACAAAGCACACCTGTTAATTGAAATGCATTAAAGTTAACTACCTCATGAAGCTTGTTGAGAGAATACCAGGAGTGTGCAAAGCTGTCACCAAGGAAAAAGGTGGCTACTTTAAATCATCTCAAATATAAAACATATTTTGATTCGTTTAACACTTGTTGGTTACCACATGATTCCATGTGTTCTTTCATAGTTTTAATGTCTTCACTATTGTTCTACAATGTAGAAAATAGTAAAAAACTAAGAAAAACCCTGGAATGTTAAGGCAATTTCTAACGTTTGCCTTATACTGTAGGTATTCCTCTTGTCCAGATGGGATAGGGCAGTATGATCATCTGTCGGTCTTTTGGGGCGATACGCACATTGCACTGGGTCTAGGGTGTCGGGTAAGGTGGAGGGGATATGGTCCTTGACTCTCAAAGCACTTCATGATGTCAGAAGTGAGCGCTACGGGGAGATTGTCATTCAGTTCAGTTACCTTCGCTTTCTTGGGTACAGGAACAATGGTGGACATCTTGAAGCATGTTGGGGACAGCAGACTGGGACAGGGAGAGATTGAATATGTCTGTAAACCCTCCAGCCTGCTGGTCTCCTCTGAGCTATTGAATCAAATAACGTTATCCACCTTAATGCAACATAAAATAATAAACCACTTTCACTATTTCTGTAGCAGTCCTGGGGTTTGTTGTCACATTTCCAATTGTCTTTCAGTGTACAATTACTGCTGCGTCCTACTGGGCCAAGTTCACAGGCCACCTAATCCTCAGTTAGCTACGACCAAGTGAATGGAACCTCATACAATTAAAAAGACAACATGCACAGGGCGACACACACACACACACACACACACACACACACACACACACACACACACACACACACACACACACACACACACGCGCTCCCTTTTTACCCAAGCTGCTCTGATAGTTCTTATTTAATCGAACCATGTTCCTTGTTTGGACTTTTGGTTGTTCTTTACATTTCATACAGCGTTGAGACAGACAGGCGGAAAGCTTTCATAACTACTGAACCGAGAGAACGAATAAACTGTATAATTAAAGAAAATTAAGGCACGTAAAGAGAAGAAGCACTTTGTCAGCGTGTTTGTTCATTAGCAAATTGCTCACCTTTGCTAGGGAAGGGAGTTGGGTTCTTATGGTGGGTGCAGTTCCCACCTGTACCAAAAGGGGGCACTAGAGTCACGTTGCAGAAACTGACTGGCTGGTCCATCTTTATCCCAAGTGTGTATTTAGGTGACAGAGCAGAGATTGTTGGCAGTTGGCACATGTTTATCCTATAATTTATCAGAGTATGTTTGAGTGGATTTCATCCCTAAGCCACACATCACACACACACACACACATCACACACACACACACACACACACACATCACACACACACACGCCAGTGGAGGCTGCTGTGGGGAGGACGGCTCATAATAATGGCTGGAATGGAGTTAATGGAATGGCATCAAACATCTGGAAGCCATGTGTTTGATGAATGTGAAACCATTCCACTAATGCTGCTCGAGCCATTACCACGAGTCGGTACTCCCCAACACACACACACACACACACACACACACACACACACACACACACACACACACACACACACACACACACACACACACACAGACACACACACACACACATCACACACACACACACACATCGTGTTCCAATAACCTTTTAGGGACCACCAATTGATTCCCATTCAAATCCTATTTTTTCCCACCCTAAACGTAAACCTAACCATAAACCTAGACCCCTGTACTAACCCCTAACTGCTAACCCTAATTCAAACCCTAACTCCTAAACCTAAAATAGCCTTTTCTACAAGTGAGTACTGACAAAATGGCCTCACTTCTCTGAATTTAAAGTTGGTTCACTGTTCTTGTGAGGACGTCTGGTACATTAACAAACACACAGAAGAAAGACAACTTTTTGTGCTCCAATGTTCCTCTTAAACCAAACTGTTGTAGTTAGAAGACTTAGAAACCAAACTGCTGTAGTTAGAAGGCTTAGAAACCAAATTGTTGTAGCTAGAAGGCTTAGAAACCAAACTGCTGTAGCTACACGACTTAGAAACCAAACTGCTGTAGTTAGACTCCTTAGAAACCAAACTGCTGTAGTTAGACTAATTAGAAACCAAACTGCTGTAGCTATAATACTTAGCAGTGATTTCTGTTTGAGCTTAGCAAGATGATTATAAATGAGTGTTTGCAGTCAGAAAGTTTCTCCCTTGTGTGATGTTTAATTTATTGTGTTGTCCTTGTCTATTTCTCTGAATGGGTTGTGTTGCCCTCATTTATCCTCTCTAAGTGAGTTACACACACACACACACACACACACACACACACACACACACACACACACACACACACACACACACACACACACACACACACACACACACACACACACACACACACACACACACACACACACACACACACAGGAGAAGGAGAGAGGTGAGGTAGGGAGGGAGAGAGGGAGTTAGGGAGACATCTGGAGAGAGAGGGAGTTAGGGAGACATCTGGAGAGAGAGGGAGTTAGGGAGACATCTGGAGAGAGAGGGAGTTAGGGAGACATCTGGAGAGAGAGGGAGTTAGGAAGACATCTGGAGAGAGAGGGAGTTAGGGAGACATCTGGAGAGAGAGGGAGTTAGGGAGACATCTGGAGAGAGAGGGAGTTAGGGAGACATCTGGAGAGAGAGGGAGTTAGGGAGACATCTGGAGAGAGAGGGAGTTAGGGAGACATCTGGAGAGAGAGGGAGTTAGGAAGACATCTGGAGAGAGAGGGAGTTAGGGAGACATCTGGAGAGAGAGGGAGTTAGGAAGATATCTGGAGAGAGAGGGAGTTAGGGAGACATCTGGAGAGAGAGGGAGTTAGGGAGACATCTGGAGAGAGAGGGAGTTAGGGAGACATCTGGAGAGAGAGGGAGTTAGGGAGACATCTGGAGAGAGAGGGAGTTAGGGAGACATCTGGAGAGAGAGGGAGTTAGGAAGACATCTGGAGAGAGAGGGAGTTAGGGAGACATCTGGAGAGAGAGGGAGTTAGGAAGATATCTGGAGAGAGAGGGAGTTAGGGAGACATCTGGAGAGAGAGGGAGTTAGGGAGACATCTGGAGAGAGAGGGAGTTAGGAAGACATCTGGAGAGAGAGGGAGTTAGGGAGACATCTGGAGAGAGAGGGAGTTAGGAAGATATCTGGAGAGAGAGGGAGTTAGGGAGACATCTGGAGAGAGAGGGAGTTAGGGAGACATCTGGAGAGAGAGGCAGTTAGGAAGACATCTGGAGAGAGAGGGAGTTAGGAAGACATCTGGAGAGAGAGGGAGTTAGGGAGACATCTGGAGAGAGAGGGAGTTAGGAAGACATCTGGAGAGAGAGGGAGTTAGGAAGATATCTGGAGAGAGAGGGAGTTAGGGAGACATCTGGAGAGAGAGGTGAGGTAGGGAGGGAGAGAGGGAGTTAGGGAGACATCTGGAGAGAGAGGGAGTTAGGGAGACATCTGGAGAGAGAGGGAGTTAGGGAGACATCTGGAGAGAGAGGTGAGGTAGGGAGGGAGAGAGGGAGTTAGGGAGATATCTGGAGAGAGAGGGAGTTAGGGAGACATCTGGAGAGAGAGGGAGTTAGGGAGACATCTGGAGAGAGAGGGAGTTAGGGAGACATCTGGAGAGAGAGGGAGTTAGGAAGACATCTGGAGAGAGAGGCAGTTAGGGAGACATCTGAGAGAGAGGGAGTTAGGGAGACATCTGGAGAGAGAGGGAGTTAGGGAGACATCTGGAGAGAGAGGGAGTTAGGAAGACATCTGGAGAGAGAGGGAGTTAGGGAGACATCTGGAGAGAGAGGGAGTTAGGGAGACATCTGGGAGAGAGAGGGAGTTAGGGAGACATCTGGAGAGAGAGGGAGTTAGGGAGACATCTGGAGAGAGAGGGAGTTAGGGAGACATCTGGAGAGAGAGGGAGTTAGGAAGACATCTGGAGAGAGAGGGAGTTAGGGAGACATCTGGAGAGAGAGGGAGTTAGGAAGACATCTGGAGAGAGAGGGAGTTAGGGAGACATCTGGAGAGAGAGGGAGTTAGGGAGACATCTGGAGAGAGAGGGAGTTAGGAAGCAGTATTTTATTGAAATGCTCCTTTTTGGGATGAGTTGCGGTTGATGATTAGGCTCTATTCTGATGGCTGCTGGTTGTAATAACAATACCAGCTCTATTCTGATGGCTGCTGGTTGTAATAACAATACCAGCTCTATTCTGATATAATAACAATACCAGCTCTATTCTGATGGCTGCTGGGTAAAATAACAATACCAGCTCTATTCTGATATAATAACAATACCAGCTCTATTCTGATGGCTGCTGTGTATAATAACAATTCCAGCTATATTCTGATGGCTGCTGGGTAAAATAACAATACCAGCTCTATTCTGATGGCTGCTGGGTAAAATAACAATACCAGCTCTATTCTGATGGCTGCTGTGTATAATAACAATTCCAGCTATATTCTGATGGCTGCTGGCTAAAATAACAATACCAGCTCTATTCTGATGGCTGCTGGGTAAAATAACAATACCAGCTCTATTCTGATGGCTGCTGGGTAAAATAACAATACCAGCTCTATTCTGATGGCTGCTGGGTAAAATAACAATACCAGCTCTATTCTGATGGCTGCTGGGTAAAATAACAATACCAGCTCTATTCTGATGGCTGCTGGGTAAAATAACAATACCAGCTCTATTCTGATGGCTGCTGTGTATAATAACAATACCAGCTCTATTCTGATGGCTGCTGTGTATAATAACAATACCAGCTCTATTCTGATGGCTGCTGGGTAAAATAACAATACCAGCTCTATTCTGATGGCTGCTGGGTAAAATAACAATACCAGCTCTATTCTGATGGCTGCTGGGTAAAATAACAATACCAGCTCTATTCTGATGGCTGCTGTGTATAATAACAATACCAGCTCTATTCTGATGGCTGCTGGGTAAAATAACAATACCAGCTATATTCTGATATAATAACAATACCAGCTAAATTCTGATATAATAACAATACCAGCTCTATTCTGATATAATAACAATACCAGCTCTATTCTGATATAATAACAATACCAGCTCTATTCTGGTATAATAACAATACCAGCTCTATTCTGGTATAGTAACAATACCAGCTCTATTCTGGTATAATAACAATACCAGCTCTATTCTGATGGCTGCTGGGTAAAATAACAATACCAGCTCTATTCTGATATAATAACAATACCAGCTCTATTCTGATGGCTGCTGGGTAAAATAACAATACCAGCTCTATTCTGATGGCTGCTGGGTATAATAACAATACCAGCTCTATTCTGATGGCTGCTGGGTATAATAACAATACCAGCTCTATTCTGGTATAATAACAATACCAGCTCTATTCTGGTATAATAACAATACCAGCTCTATTCTGATATAATAACAATACCAGCTCTATTCTGATATAATAACAATACCAGCTCTATTCTGATATAATAACAATACCAGCTCTATTCTGGTATAATAACAATACCAGCTCTATTCTGATATAGTAACAATACCAGCTCTATTCTGGTATAATAACAATACCAGCTCTATTCTGATATAATAACAATACCAGCTCTATTCTGGTATAATAACAATACCAGCTCTATTCTGATGGCTGCTGGGTATAATAACAATACCAGCTCTATTCTGATGGCTGCTGGGTAAAATAACAATACCAGCTCTATTCTGATATAATAACAATACCAGCTCTATTCTGATATAATAACAATACCAGCTCTATTCTGATATAATAACAATACCAGCTCTATTCTGGTATAATAACAATACCAGCTCTATTCTGATATAATAACAATACCAGCTCTATTCTGATGGCTGCTGGGTAAAATAACAATACCAGCTCTATTCTGATGGCTGCTGGGTATAATAACAATACCAGCTCTATTCTGATGGCTGCTGGGTATAATAACAATACCAGCTCTATTCTGGTATAATAACAATACCAGCTCTATTCTGGTATAATAACAATACCAGCTCTATTCTGATATAATAACAATACCAGCTCTATTCTGGTATAGTAACAATACCAGCTCTATTCTGATGGCTGCTGGGTAAAATAACAATACCAGCTCTATTCTGATGGCTGCTGGGTAAAATAACAATACCAGCTCTATTCTGATGGCTGCTGGGTAAAATAACAATACCAGCTCTATTCTGATGGCTGCTGGGTAAAATAACAATACCAGCTCTATTCTGGTATAATAACAATACCAGCTCTATTCTGATGGCTGCTGGGTAAAATAACAATACCAGCTCTATTCTGATGGCTGCTGGCTCTAATACCAAAAGAAAGAAAGAGAAAGAAAGAAATATCAGTGGGCACTTGCTCGCTGCCACTCCAGAACACTTGCTGAAGACAGTGAGGGAGAGAGAGGGAGAGAGAGATGTAGCGACATGAGGAGAGAGAGAGGGCGAGAGAGAGGTAGCGACTTGAAAAGAGAGCGAGAGAGAGGAGAGGCCCGACGGTGAGGGAGAGAGAGGATAAGAGAGAGGTAGCGACGTGAGGAGAGAGAGAGAGATATGAAAGGGGGAGTGAAGCAGTGAATGAAAAAAGAGAGACAGAGAGAGAAAGAGTACCCCTACTGTGAGGAAGAGAGATATGGAGACAGAGAGAGAAAGAGTACCCCTACTGTGAGGAAGAGAGATATGGAGACAGAGAGAGAAAGAGTACAGAGAGAGAAAGAGTACCCCTATGGTGAGGAAGAGAGATATGGAGACAGAGAGAGAAAGAGTACCCCTACTGTGAGGAAGAGAGATATGGAGACAGAGAGAGAAAGAGTACCCCTATGGTGAGGAAGAGAGATATGGAGACAGAGAGAGAAAGAGTACCCCTACGGTGAGGAAGAGAGATATGGAGACAGAGAGAGAAAGAGTACCCCTACTGTGAGGAAGAGAGATATGGAGACAGAGAGAGAAAGAGTACCCCTATGGTGAGGAAGAGAGATATGGAGACAGAGAGAGAAAGAGTACCCCTATGGTGAGGAAGAGAGATATGGAGACAGAGAGAGAAAGATTACCCCTACTGTGAGGAAGAGAGACATGGAGACAGAGAGAGAAAGAGTACCCCTATGGTGAGGAAGAGAGATATGGAGACAGAGAGAGAAAGAGTACCCCTATGGTGAGGAAGAGAGATATGGAGACAGAGAGAGAAAGAGTACAGAGAGAGAAAGAGTTCCCCTACAGTGAGGAAGAGAGATATGGAGACAGAGAGAAAGAGTACCCCTATGGTGAGGAAGAGAGATATGGAGACAGAGAGAGAAAGAGTACCCCTACTGTGAGGAAGAGAGACATGGAGACAGAGAGAGAAAGAGTACCCCTACGGTGAGGAAGAGAGATATGGAGACAGAGATGTAGAGAGGGAGCACTACCAGGTCATAGGGAATTGTGGCACAGTGGGAAGCATGATGTGCTCTCCTCGGGATGACCTTTACCCTCGCCTGACAACCACGCTTAGCCTCCTCCTACACCCAACACGCAGATATGCACACACTTCTCTGCCGTCGCCAGCCAACCCATCACCTCATTAGCTAGTGAGCTGGAAGCGCCATTCATTGGCCCGAGTCTCCCTTTTACCCAACCAGCAGGTGGGCGGAACGGCATCTCAGCAGGCTATAGAAGAATGACAGAGTCTCACCTTTGTTCATGCGGTTAACATCTTGCACAGATTGGGGACACAGGTTCACAAATCACAGAGAACAGAGCAGAACAAGGGCGTCTCTGGTGTTTCCCTGTGTATGTTACAGCTGCTATGAGGTATGCCTAGTGGAGTCTGTGTAGGGGATAGTGGGGTAAGTTGAGACACCGTTGTTTCCGGGAATCCGTACTCAAAATGAATAATATGACCTAATATTTAGGATGAGGTCATCATTTCATGGAGTCTTGAACGATGAAACCAAGTTGGAAAAAGTGGTGGGTGGCGTAATTTGAGCCAATGGTCTAAAATCGGATTATTTCAAGGGACACACAACATCCTGTAATATATGTTGACATCGTTGATAGAAATAATACTATATTTCCCTTACCGGAGTGATGCTTTACCCCACTCTCCCCTACTGAATGATAAAGACAAACTTCTGATTTGTTTTGTAATCTGAAATAATATAAAAGTTCCCTAAATAACCATTCTATCCTGCACTCAATCTCTCTGCATTCAAAGCCACAAAGTCTGCCCCTATTGTTGCCATACTTGGTGCGAGCCCCATCTCCTCCCCCCCATCTCCATCCTTGTGCACTTAATCCCATGTCCAGTGGAGAGGGATGGAGGCCTGGGGGCCTGATTAGTGGTTGTGATGTTAGCCCCCAGAGTAGAGTAGCTTTTGCCGAGGCCAAGTCAACCAGGCCCAGTCCAGAGACCTTACCGCCCAGGCCCAGTCCAGAGACTTTACTGCCCAGGCCCAGTCCAGAGAGCATACCGCCCAGGCCCAGTCCAGAGACCTTACCGCCCAGGCCCAGTCCAGAGACCTTACCGCCCAGTCCAGAGACTTTACTGCCCAGGCCCAGTCCAGAGACCTTACCGCCCAGGCCCAGTCCAGAGACTTTACTGCCCAGGCCCAGCCCAGAGACCTTACCGCCCAGGCCCAGCCCAGAGAGCATACCGCCCAGGCCCAGTGGGCTGTACTCTAGTGGGACAGGACAGAAACTGTCTCCCCACACAGCCTTGCCCCTCTCCCTCCCAACACGGTCTGGCCCCAAAACTTGCCCCAGCCTGGTCCTGCTCCCTCCCCGCACTGTCTGGCCCATCGCACTCATCACACAGCCTGGCCCACCAACTTGCCTGGTCCCTCTCCCTCCTCTCAACTAGCCTGGCTCCTCTCCCTCCTCACAGAACCTGCCCCCAACATACCCCCTGCCTAGTCTGGCCTCCCAGCCTGGCCCCAACATAGCCTCTGCCTAGATTGGCCTGGTCGCCCAGCTTGGCCCATACATCCCACAGTGTAGCCTGGCCTGGCTCGCAAGCCTGTCCCCAATATACCCCTTGCCTTGCCTGGCTTGGCCGCCCAGTTGGCCCCAACATACACCTTGCCTAGACTGGCCCTCCAGCCCCAACATATCCCCTGCCTAGCCTGTCCTGGCCCCCACCTCTAACACTCTCTAGCCCCCCCCCCCCACACACACACACTGCTGGCCTGGTAAATGGCAGGACCAGTGGATTAGCGAGCTGTGGATGGATGTTTTTTTCCCAGGCAGCAGTCTGTTAGTGAACAATGAGGGCCGAGCAGTACAGCAAGTTCCCTCCTCAAAAGCAGCAACCCAAATCCCCTCTGCTATCATATGGTCATTGAGAATGTGCTTATCACTGAGTAAAGATCACAGAAGAATGGCTGTATAATTAAAGCAGGGGTTGTATCTTTATTTAACTTGGCAAGTCAGCTAAGAACACATTTTTTGTTGACAGCCTAGGAATAGTGGTTAACTTCCTTGTTCAGGGGCAGAACGACAGATTTTTACCTTGTCAGCTCGGGGATTCAATCTTACAACCTTTCGGTTACAGGCCCAACGCTCTAACCAATAGGCTACCAGCTGCCCCGTTAAACAGAGAACCTAATATAAACAAGCTTGATTTATACAGCAAATTTCAGACATGAATGCAACGCAATGCGCTTCGCAGGAAATAACTAATAACTGAACAATGAAAATAAAAACAGAAATATTTACTACACAACCGACATAAGAGGCAACACAAACCCGCCAACCACAACGTCATCCCCAGACAAGAGGTGTGGTTTACTACTTGTCCTTGCTTGGGAAAAAGCGACTATAGTGAAAATGGCCTTACATAACCATGTCCAACAATCTTATGGCAAAGATATGGTTCACAGCTTCTACTGGGATGTCAACCAACTATAGTTATATAATACTATACTCATATGTTCATGTTCATGTTCATATACTTTAATATACTGTACACATAGTGTCCATAATATGTATACATCCAATCATATATATATATTTATATTTATATATAATTTTAACCTACGTATTCTACAGATATACTATATATTCTATCTACATTCTATCTATACAGCCCATCACGTACACACACCTATATATATACTCCAGACTCCGACATTGCTCATCCTAATATTTCTATATTTCTTAATTCCATTCTGTAACTTTTAGATCTGTGTGTATTGTTGCGTATTGGCAGATATTACTGCACTGTTGGAGATATGGGAAATGATTGTGTTCCTACACCTGCAATAACATCTGCTAAATATTTGAATGCAACCAATACAATTTGATTTCGTCTGTTTTTGGTAACTACAGTGCCTTGCGAAAGTATTCAGGCTTCAAACATAAAGATATAAAACTGTATTTTTTTGTGAAGAATCAACAACAAGTGGGACACAATCATGAAGTGGAACGACATTTATTGGATATTTCAAACTTTTTTAACAAATCAAAAACTGAAAAATTGGGCGTGCAAAATTATTCAGCCCCTTTACTTTCAGTGCAGCAAACTCTCTCCAGAAGTTCAGTGAGGATCTCTGAATGATCCAATGAATGATCCAATGTTGACCTAAATGACTAATGATGATAAATACAATCCACCTGTGTGTAATCAAGTCTCCGTATAAATGCACCTGCACTGTGATAGTCTCAGAGGTCCGTTAAAAGCGCAGAGAGCATCATGAAGAACAAGGAACACACCAGGCAGGTCCAAGATACTGTTGTGAAGAAGTTTAAAGCCGGATTTGGATACAAAAAGATTTCCCAAGCTTTAAACATCCCAAGGAGCACTGTGCAAGCGATAATATTGAAATGGAAGGAATATCAGACCACTGCAAATCTACCAAGACCTGGCCGTCCCTCTAAACTTTCAGCTCATACAAGGAGAAGACTGATGAGAGATGCAGCCAAGAGGCCCATGATCACTCTGGATGAACTGCAGGCCTTTATGGAAGAGTGGCAAGAAGAAAGCCATTTCTTAAAGATATCCATACAAAGTGTTGTTTAAAGTTTGCCACAAGCCACCTGGGAGACACACCAAACATGTGGAAGAAGGTGCTCTGGTCAGATGAAACCAAAATTGAACTTTTTGGCAACAATGCAAAACGTTATGTTTGGCGTAAAAGCAACACAACTCATCACCCTTAACACACCATACCCACTGTCAAACATGGTGGTGGCAGCATCATGGTTTGGGCCTGCTTTTCTTCAGCAGGGACAGGGAAGATGGTTAAAATTGATGGGAAGATGGATGGAGCCAAATACCGGACCATTTTGGAAGAAAACCTGATGGAGTCTGCAAAAGACCTGAGACTGGGACGGAGATTTGTCTTCCAACAAGACAATGATCCAAAACATAAATCAAAATCTACAATGGAATGGTTCAAAAATAAACATATCCAGGTGTTAGAATGGCCAAGTCAAAGTCCAGACCTGAATCCAATCGAGAATCTGTGGAAAGAACTGAAAACTGCTGTTCACAAATGCTCTCCATCCAACCTCACTGAGCTCGAGCTGTTTTGCAAGGAGGAATGGGAAAAATTTTGCTGTAAAAGCAGCAAAAGGTGACGCTACAAAGTATTAACTTAAGGGGGCTGAATAATTTTGCACGCCCAATTTTTCAGTTTTTGATTTGTTAAAAAAGTTTGAAATATACAATAAATATCGTTCCACTTCATGATTGTGTCCCACTTGTTGTTGATTCTTCACAAAAAAATACAGTTTTATATCTTTATGTTTGAAGCCTGAAATGTGGCAAAAGGTCGCAAAGTTCAAGTGGGCCGAATACTTTCTCAAGGCACTGTAGCTAACTTTTGATTATAGCTAGCTAGCTACATGTCATTATGTAATAGGCTATGCCGCTATGATAATAATCAAATAGCACTGATCGCATACTCCTATTTTGCAGATGTTATCGCAGATGATGATGGTGCTAGGCTATGATCCTAGGCTATAATGCTAGGCTGTGATGCTAGGCTATGATGCTAGGCGAAGATGATAGGCTGTGATGCTAGGTTGTGATGCTAGGCTATGATGCTAGGCTATGATCCTAGGCTATAATGCTAGGCTGTGATGCTAGGCTATAATGCTAGGCTATGATGCTAGGCTAAGATGCTAGGTTGTGATGCTAGGCTATGATGCTAGGCTATAATGCTAGGCGAAGATGATAGGCTGTGATGCTAGGCTGTGATGCTAGGCTAAGATGCTAGGCTATGATCCTAGGCTATAATGCTAGGCTGTGATGCTAGGCTATAATGCTAGGCTATAATGCTAGGCTATGATGCTAGGCTAAGATGCTAGGTTGTGATGCTAGGCTATGATGCTAGGCTATACTGCTAGGCGAAGATGATAGGCTGTGATGCTAGGCTGTGATGCAAGGCTATGATGCTAGGCTGTGATGCTAGGCTGTGATGCTAGGCTGTGATGCTAGGCTGTGATGCTAGGCTGTGATGCTAGGCTATAATGCTAGGTGAAGATGATAGGCTGTGATGCTAGGCTGTGATGCTAGGCTATGATGCTAAGCTGTGATGCTAGGCTGTGATGCTAGGCTGTGATGCTCTCCCGTAACATGAAAGGAAGATTTACATAGGTAACATTGCAACTTTGATCCCTCCTCGATAACGTCAGCGCACAATCACTCAAACCTGACGACATGTTTGATGGCATGTTGCCAGCTTGATGTCAAAATAAAATCCCCCACCACAGGTTATTCCTTTTTGTTTGTCCATATATGGTGCGCTTGCAGGACTTTTATTATGACATGAGGTAAGCAGAGAGGAAGTTGGTAAGTTTGGTAAGTCTTGGCCAGCAGCATACCACTCTCCATCCCACTGTTGGCTTGCCTCTGAAGCTCAGCAGGATTGGTCCAGGGTGTTCCCTGAATGGGAGACCAGATGCTGCTGGCTCATTCATCCTCTCTCTAACTGTTTCCCAGGTAAATGACAATGTGTTCTCAGTCAATTTACCTGGGAAAATAAGGGATAAAATACAATCATTTTAGATATTTTGTCTCAAATTCCCCCGTCATAGTGACCAACTTTCCTGACCGCTGGCGTAGTAATTTGAAATGGAATTGTATTTTATTAACTGATGGCTTCCTAGTGACTGTTGTTTATTGTATTTAACTTCTGGCTTCCTAGGGACGGTTGGTTATTGTATTTAACTTCTGGCTTCCTAGGGACTGTTGTTTATTGTATTTAACTTCTGGCTTCCTAGTGACTGTTGGTTATTGTATTTAACTTCTTGCTTCCTAGGGACTGTTGTTTATTGTATTTAACTTCTGGCTTTCTAGGGACGGTTGTTTATTGTATTTAACTTCTGGCTTCCTAGGGACTGTTGTTTATTGTATTTAACTTCTGGCTTCCTAGGGACTGTTGTTTATCGTATTTAACTACTGGCTTCCTAGGGACGGTTGTTTATTGTATTTAACTTCTGGCTTCCTTGGGACTGTTGTTTATTGTATTTAACTTCTGGCTTCCTAGGGACTGTTGTTTATTGTATTTAACTTCTGGCTTCCTAGGGACTGTTGTTTATTGTATTTAACTTCTGGCTTCCTAGGGACTGTTGTTTTTTGTATTTAACTTCTGGCTTCCTAGGGACTGTTGTTTATTGCATTTAACTTCTGGCTTCCTAGGGACTGTTGTTTATTGTATTTAACTTCTGGCTTCCTTGGGACTGTTGTTTATTGTATTTAACTTCTGGCTTCCTAGGGACTGTTGTTTATTGTATTTAACTTCTGGCTTCCTAGTGACTGTTGGTTATTGTATTTAACGTCTTGCTTCCTAGGGACTGTTGTTTATTGTATTTAACTTCTGGCTTTCTAGGGACGGTTGTTTATTGTATTTAACTTCTGGCTTCCTAGTGACTGTTGTTTATTGTATTTAACTTCTGGCTTCCTAGGGACGGTTGGTTATTGTATTTAACTTCTGGCTTTCTAGGGACGGTTGTTTATTGTATTTAACTTCTGGCTTCCTAGGGACTGTTGTTTATTGTATTTAACTTCTGGCTTCCTAGGGACTGTTGTTTATCGTATTTAACTACTGGCTTCCTAGGGACTGTTGTTTATTGTATTTAACTTCTGGCTTCCTAGGGACTGTTGTTTATTGTATTTAACTTCTGGCTTCCTAGGGACTGTTGTTTTGTGTATTTAACTTCTGGCTTCCTAGGGACTGTTGTTTATTGCATTTAACTTCTGGCTTCCTAGGGACTGTTGGTTATTGTATTTAACGTCTTGCTTCCTAGGGACTGTTGTTTATTGTATTTAACTTCTGGCTTTCTAGGGACGGTTGTTTATTGTATTTAACTTCTGGCTTCCTAGGGACTGTTGTTTATTGTATTTAACTTCTGGCTTCCTAGGGACTGTTGTTTATCGTATTTAACTTCTGGCTTCCCAATACAGGTGAACGCGACACTAATGTATGTCAATAAACTTGCGTTGTTTAAAGCACCTTTATTAATGGGTGATTCATGATACTGTGACGAGAGGAGATGATCTACTGCCGCTGCCAAACACCCCCCGAGGGGATAAAAGGTGAGCAATATTAAGACAGGAAGTGTTTAGTAATATCACAATCACCTTTATTCGACAAATTACTTTAGCATGTATAGGAATTTGACTCATTGAAATGCCACCGTAAGCAGAATTTACAGACAGACAAATGGAATATACGGACAAGATGACACCAACCTCTCAATACATGCCACTTATCAAATCATTTTTCTCCAGATTTTTGACACAGACTCACCTTTATATGACTGAATTGGTAGAGAACTTCTACTATTAATTGTGTAGATGTATCAGTGTATTATTAAATAACTAGGCAAGTCAGTTAAGAACAAATTCTTATTTTCAACAACGGCATAGGAACAAAGGTTTAACTGCCTTGTTCACAACGACAGATTTTTACCTTGTCGGCTCAGGGATTCGATGGAGCAACCTTTCAGTTACTAGTCCAATGCTCTAACCTCTAGGCTTCCTGCCGCCCCGTGACACAAGGAAACTAATCTAATCAAACTTTATTTATACAACACATCGTGTTCAATTTCTGTAGTAGTGGCTGAGTGGTGTGGTGATTAAATACATCAGTCTATGTGTTATATATCTATAGTAGTGGCTGAGTGGTGTGGTGGTTGTATAGATCAGTCTATTTGTTATATTTCTATAGTAGTGGTGTGGTGGTTATATAGATCAGTCTATGTGTTATATTTTTATAGTAGTGGTGTGGTGGTTATATAGATCAGTATATGTGTTATATATCTATATTAGTGATGTGGTGGTTGTATAGATCAGTCTATGTGTTATATTTCTATAGTAGTGGCTGAGTGGTGTGGTGGTCATATAGATCAGTCTATGTGTTATATTTCTATAGTAGTGGCTGAGTGGTGTGGTGGTTATATAGATCAGTCTATGTGTTATATATCTATATTAGTGGTGTGGTTGTTGTATAGATCAGTCTATGTGGTATATTTCTATAGTAGTGGTGCGGTGGTTATATATATCTGTCATGTGTTATATTTCTATAGTAGTGGTGTGGTGGTTATATAGATCCGTCTATGTGTTATATTTCTATAGTAGTGGTGTGATGGTTATATAGATCTGTCTATGTGTTATATTTCTATAGTAGTGGTGTGGTGGTAGTAAATATCAGTCTATGTGTTATATTTCTATAGTAGTGGTGTGGTGCTTATATAGATCAGTCTATGTGTTATATATATATAGTAGTGGTGTGGTGGTTGTATAGATCAGTCTATGTGTTATATATCTATGGTAGTGGTGTGGTGGTTGTATAGATCAGTCTATGTGTTATATTTCTATAGTAGTGGTGTGGTGCTTATATAGATCAGTCTATGTGTTATATATCTATAGTAGTGGCTGAGTGGTGTGGTGGTTGTATAGATCAGTCTATGTGGTATATTTCTATAGTAGTGGTGTGGTGGTTGTATAGATCAGTCTATGTGTTATATTTCTATAGTTGTGGTGTGGTGGTTATATAGATCAGTCTATGTGGTATTTTTCTATAGTAGTGGTGTGGTGCTTATATAGATTAGTCTATGTGTTATATTTCTATAGTAGTGGTGTGGTGGTTGTATAGATCAGTCTATGTGTTATATTTCTATAGTAGTGGTCTGGTGGTTATATAGATCAGTCTATGTGTTATATATCTATATTCGTGGTGTGGTTGTTGTATAGATCAGTCTATGTGTTATATTTCTATAGTAGTGGCTGAGTGGTGTGGTGGTTATATAGATCAGTCTATGTGTTATATTTCTATAGTAGTGGTGTGGTGATTTAAAGGATTCAGTCTGTTATATATCTATGGTAGTGGTGTGCTGGTTGTATAGATCAGTCTATGTGTTATATTTCTATAGTAGTGGTGTGGTGGTTATATAGATCAGTCTATTTGTTATATTTCTATAGTAGTGGTGTGGTGGTTATATAGATCAGTCTATGTGTTATATTTCTATAGTAGTGGTGTGGTGGTTATATAGATCCGTCTATGTGTTATATTTCTATAGTAGTGGTGTGGTGGTTATATAGATCTGTCTATGTGTTATATTTCTATAGTAGTGGTGTGGTGGTTATATAGATCCGTCTTTGTGTTATATTTCTATAGTAGTGGTGTGGTGGTTATATAGATCAGTCTACGGGTTATGATTCTATAGTAGTGGCCGAGCGGTGTGGTGCTTGTATAGATCAGTCTTGTTATTCCTGAGCTATAAGAACAGACCGGATTGGGTGATGGGATTAAAACCAGCTGGATCCTAAGATCACAACCAGCCCAAACAGCTGGCAGGGACAGGGCCTCTCAGCAGGGTTCGTGTCGACCGACTGACTGCATTACTGCAGCAGAAGCACACTTTAACAGGCTTTTAGGGCCAAGAGGAAAATTAAGGTGTTATTTTAGAGCCAAGAGCCTCTTGATACATGCTGAAAATATAAGATGTGTCACTGTCATGCATTAGACCTGCTTAAAGATGTGTCATTAGATGGATCTATAGTCACCATCATCTGATCCTGATACTCATCTTGCAAAAAGAAAACAATTATCGTAATTATGTGACACGTTAGTTGTACTTTATCTTGAGATATTACTTATATAGAAGGCGTTCAAAAGGCCTTTCACATAAATAAAAACCAAATATATTTTTTTAACTTCAGTCAAAAAACAACAACTGAGTCATATTTTATCTTAATATGATTGTGTCTGACCAGTATTACAGTTCTCTATCTGAAAAAGTCCTATAGCTTTCTGTCTGTCATGAGCTTCACCTGAGCTGATCAAGTAGTGAGTCAGTGTTAAAGCAGACGAACCCCCGTTCTATTGGGGGAGAAAAGGTAAATGAATCTACCCTGAAAAGACTCCCAAAGCTTTTCCAATACGAACCACCCCCCCCAAAAAAAAATAGAACACTGAAACAAACACACACACGCAAACAGTAGAAAGAAAGAAAAATACTGTAGATAAATCTCTCTCTTCTTCTGTCATCTGCTGCCTTGCTTGACGCTCCCTGCGAGGCGAGCGGCAGAGGGAGAGAGAGAAAGGAAGAGAGCTAGAGAGAGAGAGAGAGAGAGAGAGAGAAGGAAAGAGAGAGGGGAGATTATGTTTAAGCTAAATGGAGCACTTACATTTTTTAGTTTTTTAATCCTGCAGCTAGGCCTAATCTAATTTCATCCTCCACAATGTATTTCATTTTTATGCTGGCTCCACATGGGATTATAGTGGTACTGCAATGGGTTTTTGTAGGCCATTTGACAGCAGAGCCAGACAAGCCAGAGAAGCATCTGTGGAGATGTGTAGTATAGTGTGTGTGTGTGTGTGTGTGTGTGTGTGTGTGTGTGTGTGTGTGTGTGTGTGTGTGTGTTCAGAGACAGACAAAAGATCATCATGGGTTTGATCTCAACACTGGGAGGTCTTATGGGGCTATAAGCATGCCAAACATACACCAAATATGCATCATGTGTTGTTACAGTGGTCGTCATCCCCATGAAGGGGACAGAAGTGTTTAATGTTGTTATAGTGGTCGTCATCCTCATGAAGGGGACAGAAGTGTTTAATGTTGTTATAGTGGTCGTCATCCCCATGAAGGGGACAGAAGTGTTTAATGTTGTTATAGTGGTCGTCATCCCCATGAAGGGGACAGAAGTGTTTAATGTTGTTATAGTGGTCGTCATCCCTATGAAGGGGACAGAAGTGTTTAATGTTGTTACAGTGGTCGTCATCCCCATGAAGGGGACAGAAGTGTTTAATGTTGTTACAGTGGTCGTCATCCCCATGAAGGGGACAGAAGGGTTTAATGTTGTTACAGTGGTCGTCATCCCCATGAAGGGGACAGAAGGGTTTAATGTTGTTACAGTGGTCGTCATCCCCATGAAGGGGACAGAAGTGTTTAATGTTGTTACAGTGGTCGTCATCCCCATGAAGGGGACAGAAGTGTTTAATGCTGTTACAGTGGTCGTCATCCCCATGAAGGGGACAGAAGTGTTTAATGTTGTTATAGTGGTCGTCATCCCCATGAAGGGGACAGAAGTGTTTAATGTTGTTACAGTGGTCGTCATCCTCATGAAGGGGACAGAAGTGTTTAATGTTGTTACAGTGGTCGTCATCCCCATGAAGGGGACAGAAGTGTTTAATGTTGTTACAGTGGTCGTCATCCCCATGAAGGGGACAGAAGTGTTTAATGTTGTTATAGTGGTCGTCATCCTCATGAAGGGGACAGAAGTGTTTAATGTTGTTATAGTGGTCGTCATCCCCATGAAGGGGACAGAAGTGTTTAATGTTGTTATAGTGGTCGTCATCCCCATGAATGGGACAGAAGTGTTTAATGTTGTTATGAAGGGGACAGAAGTGTTTAATGTTGTTACAGTGGTCGTCATCCCCATGAAGGGGACAGAAGTGTTTAATGTTGTTATAGTGGTCGTCATCCTCATGAAGGGGACAGAAGGGTTTAATGTTGTTATAGTGGTCGTCATCCCCATGAAGGGGACAGAAGTGTTTAATGTTGTTACAGTGGTCGTCATCCCCGTGAAGGGGACAGAAGTGTTTAATGTTGTTATAGTGGTCGTCATCCCCATGAAGGGGACAGAAGTGTTTAATGTTGCTATGAAGGGGACAGAAGTGTTTAATGTTGTTATAGTGGTCGTCATCCCCATGAAGGGGACAGAAGTGTTTAATGTTGTTACAGTGGTCGTCATCCCTATGAAGGGGACAGAAGTGTTTAATGTTGTTACAGTGGTCGTCATCCCCATGAAGGGGACAGAAGTGTTTAATGTTGTTATAGTGGTCGTCATCCCCATGAAGGGGACAGAAGTGTTTAATGCTGTTATAGTGGTCGTCATCCCCATGAAGGGGACAGAAGTGTTTAATGTTGTTATAGTGGTCGTCATCCCCATGAAGGGGACAGAAGTGTTTAATGTTGTTATAGTGGTCGTCATCCCCATGAAGGGGACAGAAGTGTTTAATGTTGTTACAGTGGTCGTCATCCCCATGAAGGGGACAGAAGTGTTTAATGTTGTTATAGTGGTCGTCATCCCCATGAAGGGGACAGAAGTGTTTAATGTTGTTATAGTGGTCGTCATCCCCATGAAGGGGACAGAAGTGTTTAATGTTGTTATAGTGGTCGTCATCCCCATGAAGGGGACAGAAGTGTTTAATGCTGTTATAGTGGTCGTCATCCCTATGAAGGGGACAGAGGTGTTTAATGTTGTTCTATAACTGACGTGCCTAGTTAAATAAAAATCACCTTTTTTGCGACCCGCGACTGTGTCTCAGTTGGTAGAGGATGACGCTTACAAACGTCAGGGTTCTGGGTTCGCTTCCCACAGAGGGGGGACCCCAGTAAAAACAATAAAAAATACGTATGCGCTCTGGAGCATGGCTCTGGAGCATGGCTCCGGAGCATGGCTCCGGAGCATCTGCTAATGGATTACAATGTCCTGCCCAAGGCAGACCCTAACCACGACAGAAGGCTTCTGCCTCAAGGTTTAATGTCTACTGAAGAGCTTTACCACATAAAGGGTTAGGTGAGGTCATTGAGCACTTAGCGAGATGCTCTTAGATGATACTGGATTTAGACTTTCACTGGTTGTTAAGCAGATGACAAAAAAGACAATACCTGCTTGTTCCTAAGCTGGGGCTTGTGCTGCGACAACACAGTGCAGTAGAAGCCACTCATGTTAAATACAGACAGTCATGTTAAATACAGACAGTCATGTTAAATACATACATTAATCTTAAATACAGACAGTAATGTTTAACACAGACAGTAATGTTTAACACAGACAGTAATGTTAAATACAGACTGTAATGTTAAATACAGACTGTAATGTTAAGCACAGACTAATGTGAAATACAGACAATAATGTTAAATACAGACAGCGATGTTAAATACAGACTGTAAAGTTAAATACAGACAGTAATGATAAATACAGACTAATGTTAAATACAGACTGTAATGTTAAATACAGACAATAATGTTAAATACAGACTGTAATGTGAAATACAGACAGTAATGTTAAACACAGACATTAATGCTAAATACAGACTGTAATGTTAAATACAGACAGTAATGATAAATACAGACGGTAATGTTAAATACAGACTAATGTGAAATAGACAGTAATGTTAAACACATACTAATGTGAAATACAGACAATAATGTTAAATACAGACAGCGATGTTAAATACATACAGCAATGTTTAACACAGACAGTAATGTGAAACAGACAGTAATGTTAAATACAGAGAGTAATGTTATATACAGACAGTAAAATTGAACACAGACAGTAATGTGAAACAGACATCAGTAATGTTAAACGCAGACAGCGATGTTAAATACAGACTGTAATGTTAAATACAGACAGTAATGATAAATACAGACGAATGTTAAATACAGACAATAATGTTAAATACAGACTGTAATGTTAAATACAGACAGTAATGATGAATACAGACGGATGTTAAATACAGACTGTAATGTTAAATACAGACAGTAATGATGAATACAGACGGATGTTAAATACAGACAGTAATGTTAAACACAGACAGTAATGCTAAATACAGACTGTAATGTTAAATACAGACAATAATGTTAAATACAGACTGTAATGTTAAATACAGACTAATGTGAAATACAGACAGCAGTAATTAACACAGACAGTATGTTCAACACAGATTGTAATTATTAACATAGACCGTAATGTTCAACACAGACAGTAATGTTCAACAGAGACGGTAATGTTTAATAATTAACACAGACAGTAATAATTAACACAGACAGTAATGTTCAACACAGACAGTAATGATCAACACAGACAGTAATGTTCAACACAGACTGTAATGTTAAATACAGACTAATGTGAAATACAGACAGCAATAATTAACACAGACAGTATGTTCAACACAGACTGTAATAATTAACACAGACCGTAATGTTCAACACAGACAGTAATGTTTAACACAGACAGTAATGTTCAACACAGAAAGTCATGTTCAACACAGACAGTACTGTTTAACACAGACAGTAATGTTTAACACCGACAGTAATGTTTAACACAAACAGTAATAATTAACACAGACAGTAATGTTCAAAACAGACAATAATGTTCAACACAGACAGTAATGTTCAACACAGACAGTAATGTTTGACACATACAGTAATGTTCAACACAGACAGTAATAATTAACACAGACAGTAATGTTTGACACAGACAGTAATGTTAAACACAGACAGTAATAATTAACACAGACAGTAATGTTTGACACAGACAGTAATGTTAAACGTAGACAGTAATAATTAACACAGACAGTAATGTTCAACACAGAATGTAATAATTAACACAGACGGTAATGTTTGACACAGACAGTAATTCTAAACACAGACAGTAATAATTAACACAGACAGTAATGTTCAACACAGACAGGAATGTTCAACACAGACAGTAATGCTAAACACAGACAGTAATGTTAAATACAGACAGTAATGCTAAATACAGACAGTAATGCTAATGTTCAACACAGACAGTAATGCTAAACACAGACAGTAATGTTCAACACAGACAGTAGTAATGTTCAACACAGACATTAATGTAAAAACCCAGATGGTAATGTTTGACACAGATAGCAATGTTAAACACAGACAGTAATGTTTAACAATTAGCACAGACAATAATATGAAATACAGACAGTAATAATTAACACAGAAATAATATGAAATACACAGTAATGTGAAATACAGACAATAATATGAAATACACAGTAATGTGAAATACAGACAATAATTTGAAATACAGAGAGTAATGTGAAATACAGAACCGTAATGTTTAACACAGACAGTAATGTTTAACACAGACAGTAATGTTCCAGATGCAGACAATAATGTTTAACACAGACAGTAATGTTTAACACAGACAGTAATGTCCAGATGCGTGGTTGACAAGTTGCCGTAATGAGATGGCTAGCCTCGGTTCTTGGGTTAGCTGAGGTTTGACACACTACAGTGCACAGCACAAAAAAGACCATGAAATGTTGCTGTTCTTGGGAAAGCATGAGCCAAGGACAATTTTAATTCATTTGTAGATATGTTTTTTATTTTATTTTTTATTTTTGGGAGAAACAGCAGTTTCCTAATCCTTGTTTTTCTTCATTAGTAGTTACCGTTGTACTGCAGGAGCAAGGAAATACACTCACATTGTAATCAAATCTCATAAAACATTGACATTGTACACTCTGCATTGTAAAATCTCCATTACAGTAAAATCCCACTGCGCTCCCATCTCAGCCTCCACCAACCAACCGGCCTCGTTTTAAAACACAGTGTTGATGGTAAGCTAGCCGTCACGCTCCACTAAGCACATTTCCCCTGACAAATGGAGGAGAGAGAGCACAAAACGAGTTGTTCTCTCCCACTCAAGGGGCTAGCTAGCTAATGGATGCCGCCTTGCTTCTGTTGTGTGTGTGTGTGTGTGTGTGTTTTGTGCGTGCCTGCGTCCGTGGTGTGTGTGTGCGCCCAGGGGGTTGAGCAGCAGGTTAAAACTGTTTATACATGTACTGTCAGATAACACTATGTAGTGAGTCAATATTTGACCAGTGGGGGGACAAGAATACGAGACGAGCTGGTAGTCAGGCAGGATGCCATTAAGCCTGCATGTATCACAGCACCTTACTTCCTCCCACTGTCAGGCCTGCATTCCTCAGTCTCACAGCATTACCAGGCAAGGTGCGTGTGTGTCAACGTGTGTGTCAAAGCATATGTGTGTCTATGTGTGTGTGTGTGTTTGTGTGTCAACGTGTGTGTGTGTCAACGTGTGTGTGTGTCAATGCATGTGTTTGTGTGTGTCAACGTGTGTGTGTGTGTGTGTGTGTGTGTGTGTTTGTGTGTCAATGTGTGTGTGTGTCAACGTGTGTGTGTGTCAACGTATTTGTGTTTGTGTGTCAACGCATGTGTGTGTGTGTGTCAACGTGTGTGTGTGTGTGTGTGTCAACGTGTGAGTGTGTGTATGTGTGTGTGTGTGTGTGTGTCAATGTGTGTGTGTGTGTGTGTGTGTGTGTGTGTGTGTGTGTGTGTGTGTGTGTGTGTGTGTGTGTGTGAGTGTGTGAGTGTGTGAGTGTGTGAGTGTGTGAGAGTGTGTGAGAGTGTGTGAGAGTGTGTGAGAGTGTGAGAGTGTGAGAGTGTGTGAGTGTGTGTGTGAGTGTGTGAGTGTGTGAGTGTGTGAGTGTGTGAGCGTGTGTTTGAGTGTGTGAGTGTGTGTGTGTCAATGTGTGAGTGTGTGTGTGTGAGTGTGTGAGTGTGTGTGTGAGTGTGTGAGTGTGTGAGTGTGTGTGTGAGTGTGTGTGTGAGTGTGTGTGTGTGAGTGTGTGTGTGAGTGTGTGAGTGAGTGTGTGTGTGTGTGAGTGTGAGAGTGTGTGAGTGTGTGTTCTCTTCTGGTGTAACTATTACATCTACACCAAAGGAGGCTGCTGATGGGAGGACGGCTCATAGTAATGTCTGGAACGGAGTCGATGGAACGGCCTCAAACACATGGTTTACAGGGATTCCATACCATTCCACTGATTCCGCCCCGGCCATTACCACGAGCCCGTCCTCCCCAATTAAGGTGCCACCAGCCTCCTGTGGTCTACACAGTTTATTAGGTACACCTATCTAGCACTGGGTCGGACCACAGTTTGCCTCCAGAATGACCTGAATTTTTCAGTGCATGGAGTTAACTGACTTTTTATGTGTGTTTTATGTGTTTTTTTTACAATTCCATTCTGTTCCATGCTGACGCGACGCATTTGCTGCAGATTGGAGGCGCTTCTACTTGTTTTTAGCTTATAGACGTGGAACCCGGTGCGGCAACAGCCCGTACGTGACAAGGATGGACGAGCTGCAGCATACTATCCCACATTTATTCTACATCGAGAACAGACTTGTCCCATGAATCAACGGAAACAATATCCATTACTTCTACTCTCTCTGATACAATATATCACTACTTCTACTCTCTCTGACACAGTATATCACTACTTCTACTCTCTCTGATACAGTATATCACTACTTCTACTCTCTCTGATGCAGTATATCACTACTTCTACTCTCTCTGATACAGTATATCACTACTTCTACTCTCTCTGATACAGTATATCACTACTTCTACTCTCTTTGATACAGTGTATCACTACTTCTACTCTCTCTGATACAGTGTATCACTACTTCTACTCTCTCTGATGCAGTATATCACTACTTCTACTCTCTCTGATACAGTATATCACTACTTCTACTCTCTCTGATACAGTATATCCACTAAATTCAATACAATTGCATTTGTCACATGCTTGTTAAACAACAGGTGTAGACTAACAGTGAAATGCGTTCTCATAGTTCCTTTTCCAACAATGTGCAAAGTGTGTAGTCAACAGCATATATATAGTAGGCAGTAGAATTAGCATATGTGGTGAGTGTGAAAGTGTGTGTGTGGCATCAGTATTAATGTGTGTGTGTGTGTGCGCATAAGTGCGTGTGTGCGTGTCTGTATGTTTGTGTGTGTGCGCGTGCGTGCGTGTGTGCGTGTGTGTGTGTGTGCGCGTACGTGCTTGTGTGCGTATCTGTGTGTGTGTGTGTGTGTGTGTGTGTGTGTGTGCGCGTACGTGCGTGTGTGTGCGTGTCTGTATCAGTCTGTATCTGTGTGTGTGTGCGTGTCTGTGTCTGTGTGTGTGTGTGTGTGCGCGTACGTGCGTGCGTGTGTGCGTGTCTGTATCTGTGTGTGTGTGTGTGTCAGGGTAAGTACATAGAGTCCAGTGTGTGTTTATAGAGTCAGGAGAGCTTGTGGTGACTTCCTTACCATTTGGCCATAACCACTGTCTGAAGCAGGGTTGTTTCCCACTCGTACACAATTAAAGTTCCAAGCTGCAAAAAACAATCACGGGAGAACCAGGGAACAAACAAACAAAAACATTTTTTTTTTCTTTAGATCTAACAGAAACAACTTTCCGATCAACTTATAATTATTATATAAATATCTAAATATGAATATATAATATTTTATATTATGTTGTCAAAAGTCTATACCGCTCCTACATCTAGCTAGAACTCCTCCCACTGAAGGCTTCCTCCATTTATCTTGTGACTTGTAGTACAATGACTTGGCAATAGGGGGAGCCATATTCTAAGAGACACTAAACAGTGAACAAAAATATAAATTCAACATGTAAAGTGTTGGTCCCATGTTTCATGGGCTGAAATAAAAATATCCCAGCAATGTTCCATATTTACAAAAAAGCATATTTCTCTCAAATGTTGTGCAACAAACTCTGTAAGTGAGCATTTTAATCCACCCACCTGACAAGTGTTGCATATCAATGATTTTATTAAATAGCTTAATCATTACACCTTGTGCTTGGGACAATAAAAAAGCTACTCTAAAATTTGCAGTTTTTGTCACACAATTCAATACCACAGATGTCTCAATGTGTGTACAATTGCCACACTGACTGTTCACCATGGCATTGTGTGCAAGTGGTTTGACAATGTTAACGTTGTGACCAGAGTGCCCCCATCATGGAAGTGGGGTATTTTTACCTTTATTTAACCAGGCAAGTCAGTTAAGAACAAATTCTTATTTTCAATAACAGCCTAGTAACAGTGGGTTAACTGTCTGAATGACAGATTTGTACCTTGTCGGCTTGGGGGTTTGAACTTGCAACCTTCCGGTTACTAGTCCAACGCTCTAACCACTAGGCTACCCTGACCACTAGGCTACTAGGCACAATTGCATTTTATCGATGGCAATTTGAATGCACAGAGATACCGTGACAAGGCCCATTGTCGTGCCATTCATCCACCGCCATCACCTCATGTTTCAGTATGATAATGCACGGCCCCATGTCTCAAGGATCTGGACACAATTCCTGGAAGCTTCCATGGTCTGCATACTCACCAGACATGTCACCCATCGAGCATGTTTGGGATGGTCTGGATCGTCGTGTATGACTCGTGTATGACTCTGTGTTCCAGTTCCTGCCAATATCCAGCAACTTTTACCCCTTTTTCTCCCCAATTTCATGGTATCCAATTGTTTGGTAGCTACTATCTTGTCTCATCGCTACATCGTACAGCCTTGGAAGAGACGAAGGTTGAAAGTCATGCGTTCTGTGCCAAAAAAGAAAGGCAACCTGATTGCCCTGATTGCCCTGTAGCACCACCATCGGTAGCCATGAAGTGCTTTGAAAGGCTGGTCTTGGCTATCAACACCATTATCCTGCGTTCCACCCCAACAGATCCACAGATGATGCACTCGCACTCCACACTGCCCTTTCCCACCTGGACTAAATGAACACCTATGTGAGAATGCTGTTCATTGACTACAGCGCAGCGTGCCCTCAAAGCTCATCAATAAGCTAAGGATCCTGGGACTAAACACCTCCCTCTGCAACTGGATCCTGGACTTCCTGACAGGCCGCCCCCAGGTGGTAAGGGTAGGTAACAACACGTCTACCACGTTGATCCTCAACACTGGGGCCCCTCAGGGGTGCGTGCTTAGTCCCCTCTTGTACTCCCTGTTCACCCATGACTGAGTGGCCAGGCACGACTCCAACACCATCATTAAGTTTGCTGATGACACAATGGTGGTAGGACTGATCACAGACAACGATGAGACAGCCTATAGGGAGGAGGTCAGTGTGGTGCAGTGTAGTGCCAGGATAACAACCTCTCCATCTATGTGAACAAGACAAAGGAGCTGATCTTGGACTACAGGAAAAGGAGGACCAAAAATGTCCCGAGAGTTTCAAGTTCCTTGGTGTCCACATCACCAACGAACTATCATGGTCCAAACACACCAAGACAGTTCCCTTCAAGAGATTGAAATGATTTGGCGTGGGTCCCCAGATCTTCAAAAGTTATACAGCTGCACCATTGAGACCTGATTGACCGGTTACATCACCGCCTGGTAAGGTAACTGCTCGTTATCTGACCGCGAGGCGCTACCAAAGGACCTCTATACTAGTCAGAGGAAGGCCTAAGATATTGTCAAAGACCCTAGTCATAGACTGTTCTCTCTGCTACCTTACGGCAAAGCGGTACCAGAGGGCCAAGTCTAGGTCCAAGAGGCTCCTTAACAACTCCCACGCCATAAGACTGCTGGACAATTTATCAAATGGCCACCACTATTTACATTGTTGGTTAAGGGCTTGTAAGTAAGCAATTCACGATACATCTGACAAATAAAAAGTGATTTTTGGAAATAATTCTTTCAAAAAAATCCTCCAAACTCTGTTGGTTGTTGATAATTTCTAAACAGCCATTTTCAAGACAATTTCAGTCAGAGGGCATAGGAACATTGAGGGTCGTCTTAGTAAGGAACTCTAGTCCGTTCGGAAAGCAATCAGAACACTTTTCCCACATTTTGCTACGTTACAGCCTTATTCTAAAATGTATTACAATTTTAAAAAATCCCCCACATCAATCTAAACACCATACCCCGCAATGACAAAGCAAAAATAGGTATTTAGAAATCATTGCGCTCTTCATCAACATCAAGTCCATCTGAGCAGAAACAAACTGCAAAAGTCCAAATAATGTTTTTTCAATTCAGCGGTGATGTTGTTTTCACTCTATTTAGTGATGCAGTCCAGTGACCAGGCATAGACTGTGTCCCAAATGACAGCCTATTCCCTATATAGTGCACTACTTTTGATCAGATCTGTGTAGCAGGCATACATCCCTCGCCAGGCTGAAGAGGGAGAGACTCATGAGTCATCGACGTGGAGGTTAGCCCAATAACATTATGAGACATTTATAGATGGATGAACAGCACAATCTCAAACACTGCCATTCAAAAAAAGGTCACCCATTGTGGGAGAGAATGAAAGCTATGGGAGGGGAGGAAAAAAATATGTATAGGTTATTTACAGTGATTTAAAGTCTTACAATAGAGTAGATTGCCTAACATCCAGTGCCTTTATATCGGGTTCTAGAAATATGAAAGAGGTATAGTATGTCAAGGTGAATTATATGACTCTATTATATATTTAATTTAAATAAATGTAATTAAATATTCCTAAGAAATATTCCTAGAAGGAATAAAAGTGATCAGATCTTTTTTTTTTAGGGGAGATTTCCATTCCCACAAACACCTTATTTTGAACAACTCTGAGCCTAAGACGGGAGACGGCTCCCAATACCCAATAACAGTTTGAGAATATTGAAAGGAAAATGTGTTACTGTGTGTGGTTGGTATTCACAGGGCCGTGTGGCAGGTCACTGGATGATGGTGACAAAATAAAGTGATTTTTTTTATTTATTCTGCCTGACAACACAAACCTGCTCATACTGGGGCAAGTGACAACAAAAAATGAAGAACTTGTCGGAGTAGTGGGGTGCGCGCACGTACACACACACAGCTGTCCAACCTTGTCATCTCGGGCATGGTGGGGTCACTTTATTATAAAATGTAAAAACCCAGTCAGTTTTATTTAATCAGCTGAAAGGGCAAAGTGTTTCCACATCATTAATCAAGTGCTCTTTCTCCCAGGGGGTTCAGTCTGCTCCATGCACCACACACACACACACACACACACACACACACACACACACACACACACACACACACACACACACACACACACACATTCTCTATCACGCACGCGCGCGTACACACACACGCTATCACGCACGCACACACGCACACACACATTCTCTGTCACGCACTCGTGCGTACCCACACACACACACGCTATCACGCACGCACACACACACACGTGTACGCATACACACACGCACTCACTAGCAAACACATGCACAACAGCACACACACACACACGCTATTACGCACACACACGCACACGCTATCACGCACACACACACAAACAAACACGCCCAACAGCATGCTCACACACACACACACATGCTCACAATACACCTGTCATTAGGAGAAGAAAGCAGAGGAGGAGGAGGAGTCTCACAGAGGAGGAGGTCTGATTCTCACAGAGGAGGAGGAGTCTCACAGAGGAGGTCTGAGTCTCACAGTGGAGGAGGAGTCTCACAGAGTCTCACAGAGGAGGAGGAGGAGTCTCACAGAGGAGGAGGAGGAGTCTCACAGAGGAGGAGTCTCACAGAGGAGGAGGAGGAGTCTCACAGAGGAGGAGGAGTCTCACAGAGGAGGAGGAGTCTCACAGAGGAGGTCTGAGTCTCACAGTGGAGGAGGAGTCTCACAGAGTCTCACAGAGGAGGAGGAGGAGTCTCACAGAGGAGGAGGAGGAGTCTCACAGAGGAGGAGTCTCACAGAGGAGGAGGAGGAGTCTCACAGAGGAGGAGGAGGAGTCTCACAGAGGAGGAGGTCTGATTCTCACAGAGGAGGAGGAGTCTCACAGAGGAGGTCTGAGTCTCACAGTGGAGGAGGAGTCTCACAGAGTCTCACAGAGGAGGAGGAGGAGTCTCACAGAGGAGGAGGAGGAGTCTCACAGAGGAGGTCTGAGTCTCACAGTGGAGGAGGAGTCTCACAGAGTCTCACAGAGGAGGAGGAGGAGTCTCACAGAGGAGGAGGAGGAGTCTCACAGAGGAGGAGGAGGAGTCTCACAGAGGAGGAGGAGGAGTCTCACAGAGGAGGAGGAGGAGTCTCACAGAGGAGGAGGAGGAGTCTCACAGAGAGAGCCAATGGTTTCCCAACTGGGAATTTAATGAATTTACCCACTTGCCACAGGAAGCATCATTTGAATTGAATTGTAATTAAAGGAAGAGGAATTTCATTCGACAAATAATATATATATATATTTTTTTTTTTACAATCGCTTTGGCAATAATTTCAGAACCTTGTGGTCCTTTTTCTAAACTCAAAACGGTCATCACTTGTAACACAGGCTGTCCAATGTTCAAAATATTGCATGGTGTATTCATATCTTTAAAGAAACCTTGCACTTACAGAATCATAGGTTCAAATAACTCATTTATCACGAAATACCATAGGAACATTAATTTAGATCACCCACACACAAGATACCAATAGTTTCAGTGTGTAGTTGTTCGTACAATCATTAAATATTGTAGTACAAAATATGTGATACATGTTTCATTATGGTACTACATGTAAATACATCACTGTAAAAGGACTAGTAGAGAGAATACTACAGACTCAGTGGAATAAATCTGAAATGTATTAATGAAAAACAATAAAATCACAACATAGGTTTCTTTGAATCAAAGCAAAAACTACAGTAAAACATCAACTGCAGTGTTCCTCACCTGGCTTACTGTAAAACGTTAAACAAAGGATGGATTTGAGTCTTTGAATCTTTTTTTGAATCTTCGGGCGAATCCAGACCTGACGCTGGTCTGCCGTGATGTCACTGCACGCGTCATCCATGGACTGGATGACGCGGTTGATCTTCTGAGATTTGGCTGAATCACATTAGCTGCCTCAGTCATTGATTTACGACCTGGTCTAGCTAGAACTATTGCTCGGATTTCATTGAACACTCTTTGTTGTTGCTGCCGCTGTCTTGGCTCACGGCCTTGTCCACGTTCCCCCACAACTCTAAATGAGGCCCATGACAACCTCTCAGACGGGGTGCTCGTCCCCTGCCATTCCTTTAACCATTGTGGTAAGAGTATATAGTGAACTGAGTGGTATCCACCTGCAACAACTGAGTGATAACATCAAACACATTATCAAGCATTACATACATATTATCCAGATACTGACTGTTAGCCATTTGGTGGCTTATAAAACTTCTTAGGGATCAAATCCCGTTAACGGGATTGATTTGACAAACGCCAGTGAAATTGGAGGGTGCAAATTCAAATAACAGAATTAATTAATTAATTATTTCTCATAATTAAAATTCCAAGTATTATACACCATCGTAAAGATAAATTTTTTGTTAATCCAACCACAGTGTCCGATTTCAAAAAGACCTTATGGCGAAAGCAGAACATATCATTATGTTAGGTCAGTGCCTTGTCACAGAAAAAACAAACAGCCATTTTCATTTCAAATTAATCACTGACCTTTTATGATCTTCATCAGATGGCACTCATAGGACTTCATGTTACACAATGCATGTGTGTTTTGTTCGATAAAGTTCATATACATAGGATTAAAGATGAACGTCTCCTTAATGCAAAAGCTGTGTCACATTTCAAAAAAGCTTTACGTCAAAAGCACACCATGCAATAATCTAAGTATAGCGCTCAGCCACCAAAACAAGCCATACAGATTGCCGCCAAGTTGTGGAGTCAACAAAAGTCATAAATAGCATTATAAATATTCACTTACCTTTGATGATCTTCATCGGAATGCATCCCCAGAAATCCCAGTTCCACAATAAATATTTGTTTTGTTCAACAAAGTCCATCTTTATGTCAAAATTCCTCCTTTATGTTCGCACGTTTAGTTCACTAATCCATATGCACAAAGAGCGGGCACTAAGTCCAGACAAAAAGTCAAAAAAGTTCCATTAAAATTCGTAGAAACATGTCAAGCGATGTATATAATCAATCTTTAGGATATTTTTGTCATAAATCTTCAATAATATTCCAACCGGACAATTCCGTTGTCAATAGAAAGGAAAGAGAGCGACCGTAGCGCTCACGGCCACGTGCGAGACACAACCAATGGCTTTTAGCCTGACCACTTGTTGAAACAGCTCTTATTCGCTCCCCTTTCACAATAGAAGCCCGAAACAACTTTCTAAAGACTGTTGACATCCACTGGAAGCCTTAGGAAGTGCAATCTGACCCCATTTACACTGGATATTGGATAGGCATTCATTTGAGAAAAATACAAACCTCAGATTTCCCACTTCCTGGTTGGATTTGTCTCAGGTTTTGCCTGTTCTGTTATACTCACAGACATCATTCAAACAGTTTTAGAAACTTCAGAGTGTTTTCTATCCAAACCTACTAATACTATGCATATCCTAGTTTCTGAGCCTGAATAGCAAGGTGTTTACTCTGGGCACTCTTTTCATCCGGATGTGAAAATACTGCCCCCTATCCCAAAGAAGATTTATAGCAGCACCACAAAATAAGAGGCTTTAGATGAAGCAGGTAAACTTGCAACCACAATACTTCAAGAACATTTGACATGAGTTCCTCTGTAAGCTTTACAGTAATATGACTCAGAACGTATACAACAGCAATACCCACCCCACAGGCATTCCTGTCTTTAATGTAAATGTTATATCCCTGTATTTTTATAATTCAACCTCTTATTCTAACTATGCAACTCAGTTAATAACAAATTCTTATTTACAACGACAGCCTACCCTGGCCAAACCCGGACGACAATGGGGCCAATTGTGTGCCACCCTATGGGACTCCCAATCCCGGCCAGTTGTGATACAGCCTGGTTTTCGTATCCAGGCTGTGTCTGTAGTGACACCTCTAGCACTGAAATGCAGTGGCTTTGACCGCTTGTCACGTCTGCTCCCTCTCCGACATCTAGGTCCCAAGGCTGTTCGTTATGGCGCACACCTGTCACCATCGTTATGCGCACCTGCGCGTCATCATACTCACCTGGACTCCATCACTCCCCTGATTACCTTCCCTATACATGTCACTTTCTATGGTTCCCAGGCGTTATTGTTTCTGTTCCATGTCTGTGCGTTGTTCCTGTTTCTTATTTTTGTACTATGGTGTGTATATTTATTAAAACACTCACTCCCTGAACTTGCTTCCCGACTCTCAGCTCACAGGAGTTAGGAGACACACTGTCTGCTGAGTCACTGGAGTTAGGAGACACACTGCCTGCTGAGTCACAGGACCTAGGAGACACTGTCTGCTGAGTCACAGGACCTAGGAGATACTGTCTGCTGAGTCACTGGAGTTATGAGATACACTGTCTGCTGAGTCACAGGATCTAGGAGATACACTGTCTGCTGAGTCACAGGACCTAGGAGATACACTGTCTGCTGAGTCACAGGACCTAGGAGATACACTGTCTGCTGAGTCACAGGACCTAGGAGATACTGTCTGCTGAGTCACAGGACCTAGGAGATACACTGTCTGCTGAGTCACAGGACCTAGGAGATACACTGTCTGCTGAGTCACAGGACCTAGGAGATACACTGTCTGCTGAGTCACAGGACCTAGGAGATACACTGTCTGCTGAGTCACAGGACCTAGGAGATACACTGTCTGCTGAGTCACAGGACCTAGGAGACACACTATCTGCTGAGTCACAGGACCTAGGAGATACACTGTCTGCTGAGTCACAGGACCTAGGAGACACTGTCTGCTGAGTCACAGGACCTAGGAGACACTGTCTGCTGAGTCATAGGACCTAGGAGACACTGTCTGCTGAGTCACAGGACCTAGGAGATACACTGTCTGCTGAGTCACAGGACCTAGGAGACACTGTCTGCTGAGTCACAGGACCTAGGAGATACACTGTCTGCTGAGTCACAGGACCTAGGAGATACACTGTCTGCTGAGTCATAGGACCTAGGAGACACTGTCTGCTGAGTCACAGGACCTAGGAGATACTGTCTGCTAAGTCACAGGACCTAGGAGATACTGTCTGCTGAGTCACAGGACCTAGGAGACACTGTCTGCTGAGTCACAGGACCTAGGAGATACTGTATGCTGAGTCACAGGACCTAGGAGATACTGTATGCTGAGTCACAGGACCTAGGATATACTGTCTGCTGAGTCACAGGACCTAGGAGATACACTGTCTGCTGAGTCACAGGACCTAGGAGATACACTGTCTGCTGAGTCACAGGACCTAGGAGACACTGTCTGCTGAGTCACAGGACCTAGGAGATACTGTCTGCTGAGTCACAGGACCTAGGAGATAGACTGTCTGCTGAGTCACAGGAGTTAGGAGATACACTGTCTGCTGAGTCACAGGACCTAGGAGACACTGTCTGCTGAGTCACAGGACATAGGAGATACACTGTCTGCTGAGTCACAGGACCTAGGAGATACACTGTCTGCTGAGTCACAGGACCTAGGAGATACACTGACTGCTGAGTCACAGGAGTTAGGAGATACACTGTCTGCTGAGTCACAGGAGTTAGGAGATACACTGTCTGCTGAGTCACAGGACCTAGGAGACACTGTCTGCTGAGTCACAGGACCTAGGAGATACACTGTCTGCTGAGTCACAGGACCTAGGAGATACACTGTCTGCTGAGTCACAGGACATAGGAGATACTGTCTGCTGAGTCACAGGACCTAGGAGATACACTGTCTGCTGAGTCACAGGACCTAGGAGATACACTGTCTGCTGAGTCATAGGACCTAGGAGACACTGTCTGCTGAGTCACAGGACCTAGGAGATACTGTCTGCTAAGTCACAGGACCTAGGAGATACTGACTGCTGAGTCACAGGAGTTAGGAGATACACTGTCTGCTGAGTCACAGGAGTTAGGAGATACACTGTCTGCTGAGTCACAGGACCTAGGAGACACTGTCTGCTGAGTCACAGGACATAGGAGATACACTGTCTGCTGAGTCACAGGACCTAGGAGATACACTGTCTGCTGAGTCACAGGACCTAGGAGATACACTGACTGCTGAGTCACAGGAGTTAGGAGATACACTGTCTGCTGAGTCACAGGAGTTAGGAGATACACTGTCTGCTGAGTCACAGGACCTAGGAGACACTGTCTGCTGAGTCACAGGACCTAGGAGATACACTGTCTGCTGAGTCACAGGACCTAGGAGATACACTGTCTGCTGAGTCACAGGACATAGGAGATACTGTCTGCTGAGTCACAGGACCTAGGAGATACACTGTCTGCTGAGTCACAGGACCTAGGAGATACACTGTCTGCTGAGTCATAGGACCTAGGAGACACTGTCTGCTGAGTCACAGGACCTAGGAGATACTGTCTGCTAAGTCACAGGACCTAGGAGATACTGTCTGCTGAGTCACAGGACCTAGGAGACACTGTCTGCTGAGTCACAGGACCTAGGAGATACTGTATGCTGAGTCACAGGACCTAGGAGATACTGTATGCTGAGTCACAGGACCTAGGATATACTGTCTGCTGAGTCACAGGACCTAGGAGACACTGTCTGCTGATTCACAGGACCTAGGAGATACTGTCTGCTGAGTCACAGGACCTAGGAGATACTGTCTGCTGAGTCACAGGACCTAGGAGATACACTGTCTGCTGAGTCACAGGACCTAGGAGATACTGTCTGCTGAGTCAAAGGACCTAGGAGATACTGTCTGCTGAGTCACAGGACCTAGGAGATAGACTATCTGCTGAGTCACAGGACCTAGGAGATACACTGTCTGCTGAGTCACAGGACCTAGGAGACACTGTCTGCTGAGTCACAGGACCTAGGAGATACTGTCTGCTGAGTCACAGGACCTAGGAGATACTGTCTGCTGAGTCACAGGACCTAGGAGACACTGTCTGCTGAGTCACAGGACCTAGGAGATACTGTCTGCTGAGTCACAGGACCTAGGAGACACTGTCTGCTGAGTCACAGGACCTAGGAGACACTGTCTGCTGAGTCACAGGACCTAGGAGATACACTGTCTGCTGAGTCACAGGACCTAGGAGATACTGTCTGCTGAGTCACAGGACCTAGGAGATACACTGTCTGCTGAGTCACAGGACCTAGGAGACACACTATCTGCTGAGTCACAGGACCTAGGAGATACACTGTCTGCTGAGTCACAGGACCTAGGAGACACTGTCTGCTGAGTCACAGGACCTAGGAGATACACTGTCTGCTGAGTCACAGGACCTAGGAGATACACTGTCTGCTGAGTCACAGGACCTAGGAGATACACTGTCTGCTGAGTCACAGGACCTAGGAGATACACTGTCTGCTGAGTCACAGGACCTAGGAGATACACTGTCTGCTGAGTCATAGGACCTAGGAGACACTGTCTGCTGAGTCACAGGACCTAGGAGATACTGTCTGCTAAGTCACAGGACCTAGGAGATACACTGTCTGCTGAGTCACAGGACCTAGGAGATACACTGTCTGCTGAGTCATAGGACCTAGGAGATACTGTCTGCTGAGTCACAGGACCTAGGAGATACTGTCTGCTAAGTCACAGGACCTAGGAGATACACTGTCTGCTGAGTCACAGGACCTAGGAGATACACTGTCTGCTGAGTCATAGGACCTAGGAGATACACTGTCTGCTGAGTCACAGGACCTAGGAGATACTGTCTGCTAAGTCACAGGACCTAGGAGATACACTGTCTGCTGAGTCACAGGACCTAGGAGATACACTGTCTGCTGAGTCATAGGACCTAGGAGACACTGTCTGCTGAGTCACAGGACCTAGGAGATACTGTCTGCTAAGTCACAGGACCTAGGAGATACTGTCTGCTGAGTCACAGGACCTAGGAGACACTGTCTGCTGAGTCACAGGACCTAGGAGATACTGTATGCTGAGTCACAGGACCTAGGAGATACTGTATGCTGAGTCACAGGACCTAGGATATACTGTCTGCTGAGTCACAGGACCTAGGAGATACACTGTCTGCTGAGTCACAGGACCTAGGAGATACACTGTCTGCTGAGTCACAGGACCTAGGAGATACACTGTCTGCTGAGTCACAGGAGTTAGGAGATACACTGTCTGCTGAGTCACAGGACCTAGGAGATACACTGTCTGCTGAGTCACAGGACCTAGGAGATACACTGTCTGCTGAGTCATAGGACCTAGGAGACACTGTCTGCTGAGTCACAGGACCTAGGAGATACTGTCTGCTAAGTCACAGGACCTAGGAGATACTGTCTGCTGAGTCACAGGACCTAGGAGACACTGTCTGCTGAGTCACAGGACCTAGGAGATACTGTATGCTGAGTCACAGGACCTAGGAGATACTGTATGCTGAGTCACAGGACCTAGGATATACTGTCTGCTGAGTCACAGGACCTAGGAGACACTGTCTGCTGATTCACAGGACCTAGGAGATACTGTCTGCTGAGTCACAGGACCTAGGAGATACTGTCTGCTGAGTCACAGGACCTAGGAGATACACTGTCTGCTGAGTCACAGGACCTAGGAGATACTGTCTGCTGAGTCAAAGGACCTAGGAGATACTGTCTGCTGAGTCACAGGACCTAGGAGATAGACTATCTGCTGAGTCACAGGACCTAGGAGATACACTGTCTGCTGAGTCACAGGACCTAGGAGACACTGTCTGCTGAGTCACAGGACCTAGGAGATACTGTCTGCTGAGTCACAGGACCTAGGAGATACTGTCTGCTGAGTCACAGGACCTAGGAGACACTGTCTGCTGAGTCACAGGACCTAGGAGATACTGTCTGCTGAGTCACAGGACCTAGGAGACACTGTCTGCTGAGTCACAGGACCTAGGAGACACTGTCTGCTGAGTCACAGGACCTAGGAGATACACTGTCTGCTGAGTCACAGGACCTAGGAGACACACTGTCTGCTGAGTCACAGGACCTAGGAGATACTGTCTGCTGAGTCACAGGACCTAGGAGATACACTGTCTGCTGAGTCACAGGACCTAGGAGACACTGTCTGCTGAGTCACAGGACCTAGGAGATACTGTCTGCTGAGTCACAGGACCTAGGAGATACTGTCTGCTGAGTCACAGGACCTAGGAGACACTGTCTGCTGAGTCACAGGACCTAGGAGATACACTATCTGCTGAGTCACAGGACCTAGGAGACACTGTCTGCTGAGTCACAGGACCTAGGAGATACACTATCTGCTGAGTCACAGGACCTAGGAGACACTGTCTGCTGAGTCACAGGACCTAGGAGATATTGTCTGCTGAGTCACAGGACCTAGGAGATACTGTCTGCTGAGTCACAGGACCTAGGAGATACCCTGTCTGCTGAGTCACAGGACCTAGGAGATACACTGTCTGCTGAGTCACAGGACCTAGGAGATACACTATCTGCTGAGTCACAGGACCTAGGAGATACACTGTCTGCTGAGTCACAGGACCTAGGAGATACACTGACTGCTGAGTCACAGGACCTAGGAGACACTGTCTGCTGAGTCACAGGACCTAGGAGATACTGTCTGCTGAGTCACAGGACCTAGGAGATACTGTCTGCTGAGTCACTGACCTAGGAGACACTGTCTGCTGAGTCACAGGACCTAGGAGATACACTATCTGCTGAGTCACAGGACCTAGGAGATACACTGTCTGCTGAGTCACAGGACCTAGGAGATACACTGTCTGCTGAGTCACAGGACCTAGGAGACACTGTCTGCTGAGTCACAGGACCTAGGAGATACTGTCTGCTGAGTCACAGGACCTAGGAGATACTGTCTGCTGAGTCACAGGACCTAGGAGATACTGTCTGCTGAGTCACTGACCTAGGAGACACTGTCTGCTGAGTCACAGGACCTAGGAGATACACTATCTGCTGAGTCACAGAACCTAGGAGATACACTGTCTGCTGAGTCACAGGACCTAGGAGACACTGTCTGCTGAGTCACAGGACCTAGGAGATACTGTCTGCTGAGTCACAGGACCTAGGAGATACTGTATGCTGAGTCACAGGACCTAGGGGATACACTGTCTGCTGAGTCACAGGACCTAGGAGACACACTGTCTGCTGAGTCACATGACCTAGGAGATACACTGTCTGCTGAGTCACAGGACCTAGGAGATAGACTATCTGCTGAGTCACAGGACCTAGGAGATACACTGTCTGCTGAGTCACAGGACCTAGGAGACACTGTCTGCTGAGTCACAGGACCTAGGAGATACTGTCTGCTGAGTCACAGGACCTAGGAGATACTGTCTGCTGAGTCACAGGACCTAGGAGACACTGTCTGCTGAGTCACAGGACCTAGGAGATACTGTCTGCTGAGTCACAGGACCTAGGAGACACTGTCTGCTGAGTCACAGGACCTAGGAGACACTGTCTGCTGAGTCACAGGACCTAGGAGATACACTGTCTGCTGAGTCACAGGACCTAGGAGACACTGTCTGCTGAGTCACAGGACCTAGGAGATACACTATCTGCTGAGTCACAGGACCTAGGAGACACTGTCTGCTGAGTCACAGGACCTAGGAGATATTGTCTGCTGAGTCACAGGACCTAGGAGATACTGTCTGCTGAGTCACAGGACCTAGGAGATACCCTGTCTGCTGAGTCACAGGACCTAGGAGATACACTGTCTGCTGAGTCACAGGACCTAGGAGATACACTATCTGCTGAGTCACAGGACCTAGGAGATACACTGTCTGCTGAGTCACAGGACCTAGGAGATACACTGACTGCTGAGTCACAGGACCTAGGAGACACTGTCTGCTGAGTCACAGGACCTAGGAGATACTGTCTGCTGAGTCACAGGACCTAGGAGATACTGTCTGCTGAGTCACTGACCTAGGAGACACTGTCTGCTGAGTCACAGGACCTAGGAGATACTGTCTGCTGAGTCACAGGACCTAGGAGATACACTGTCTGCTGAGTCACAGGACCTAGGAGACACACTGTCTGCTGAGTCACAGGACCTAGGAGACACTGTCTGCTGAGTCACAGGACCTAGGAGATACTGTCTGCTGAGTCACAGGACCTAGGAGATACTGTCTGCTGAGTCACAGGACCTAGGAGATACTGTCTGCTGAGTCACTGACCTAGGAGACACTGTCTGCTGAGTCACAGGACCTAGGAGATACACTATCTGCTGAGTCACAGAACCTAGGAGATACACTGTCTGCTGAGTCACAGGACCTAGGAGACACTGTCTGCTGAGTCACAGGACCTAGGAGATACTGTCTGCTGAGTCACAGGACCTAGAAGATACTGTATGCTGAGTCACAGGACCTAGGGGATACACTGTCTGCTGAGTCACAGGACCTAGGAGATACTGTCTGCTGAGTCACAGGACCTAGGAGATAATGTCTGCTGAGTCACAGGACCTAGGAGACACTGTCTGCTGAGTCACAGGACCTAGGAGACACTGTCTGCTGAGTCACAGGACCTAGGAGATACACTGTCTGCTGAGTCACAGGACCTAGGAGATACTGTCTGCTGAGTCACAGGACCTAGGAGATACTGTCTGCTGAGTCACAGGACCTAGGATATACTGTCTGCTGAGTCACAGGACCTAGGAGATGCACTGTCTGCTTAGTCACAGGACCTAGGAGATACTGTCTGCTGAGTCACAGGACCTAGGAGATAATGTCTGCTGAGTCACAGGACCTAGGAGACACTGTCTGCTGAGTCACAGGACCTAGGAGACACTGTCTGCTGAGTCACAGGACCTAGGAGATACACTGTCTGCTGAGTCACAGGACCTAGGAGATACACTGTCTGCTGAGTCACAGGACCTAGGAGATACTGTCTGCTGAGTCACAGGACCTAGGAGATACTGTCTGCTGAGTCACAGGACCTAGGATATACTGTCTGCTGAGTCACAAGACCTAGGAGATAGAGTCTGCCTAGTCACAGGACCTAGGAGATGCACTGCCTGCTCAGTGACAGTTTTTTTTAGGGATGTGAAGGGATGTACATTTCTACAATCCATCCGCCTCATGCTGTCACAGAAACCTATTTCATATGACCGTTTTACATACTGTACCCAACGGGAATAGAACACTTTTTCCTCTCACTAAGCCTACTCGTGCTCATGCAGAGATCATTTACTTAATGCGTCACTCAAGAGTCCACCTTAATTTGACCGGAAATCACACTTTTTATACTTTATATATTGAATACCAAATTCCTAATTTTCTAAATGAAGACTTTATCCTCTCCAATATATATTTTACATTGTTAGATAAACTCCAGGTATATTCAGGATTAGTTCTTCATAACTTGATGGGTGGCTTCGGGTGTTTTTAAGACTATATCATTCATTCATTTGATTGTCATATACTAAAAGGCCCTTTTATTATTAGATGTTAAGTTTAAAATATTGTGATCACTTTTTTGTGTCCTGGTTGTATCCCTATCCAACCTTTTTAAAAGTATACAGTTCACAGGGATTATGTCAATAAACAGATGAGGGGTTGGATATCTCCTGAATGGATTGGTGGATTGGACTCCCTGGTGTTTGGCAATATTGAGATGGTTTTATACACTTCTGGGATTGGATTGGCACTGGCTTGGGAGGCCTTTAAATGCATCCCAAATCGCGCTCTATTCCCTATGTTACTACTATGGCGTTTGACCACAGTGCACTATATAGGGAATAGGGTGCCATTTGTGACGCATTTTGCTATTAAATCTGTCCAGTAAGGTTGAAGGGGAGGTGATGAGAGGAGCCTTTATTAACAGTGCATATAAACACATTATGACACAAGTAGTACATTTCTTCACTTGTAAATGTTGAATTGGGTAGGTGCTATAATCTAAACTCAACGTTGTCGTAACTGAGTCACGCACATGCATGCAGTACCGTGGGGGCTGAGAACAAAACCCGAGGCGCTGCTGCACATTGCCCCCTGGATGCACCAAGATCAGAAGGCCATCATAAAGCCATCATAAAGCCATCATACCGCCATCATACAGCCATCATACAGCCATCATAAAGCCATCATACCACCATCATACAGCCATCATAAAGCCAACATAACTTCAACATAAACCATCATAAAGCCATCATAACGCCATCATAAAGCCAACATAACGCCATCATAAAGCCATCATAAAGCCAACATAAAGCCATCATAACACCATCATAAAGCCAAAATAAAGCCATCATAAAGCCATCATAACGCCATCATAAAGCCAACATAACGTCAACATAAAGCCATCATAAAGCCAACATAACGGCATCAAAAACCCAACATAACGTCAACATAAACCAACATAAAGCCATCATAAAGCCAACATAACGCCATCATAAAGCCATCATAAAGCCATCATAAAGCCATCATAACACCATTATAAAGCCAACATAACGTCAACATAAACCAACATAAAGCCATCATAAAGCCAACATAACGCCATCATAAAGCCAACATAACGCCATCATAAAGCCATCATAACGCCAACATAAAGCCATCATAAAGCCATCATAACACCATCATACAGCCATCATAAAGCCATCATACCGCCATCATACAGCCATCATAAAGCCATCATAACGTCATCATAATGTCAACATAAAGCCATCATAACGCCATCATAACGCCAACATAAAGCCATCATAAAGCCATCATAAAGCCATCATACCGCCATCATAAAGACATCATAAAGCCATCATACCGCCGTCATAAAGACATCATAAAGACATCATACCGCCATCATAAAGCCATCATAAAGCCAACATAACGCCATAATAACACCATCATAAAGCCATCATAAACCCATCATAATGCCATAATAACGACATCATAACACCAACATAACTCCATCATAAAGCCATCATACCGCCATCATACAGCCATCATAAAGCCAACATAACACCATAATAACACCATCATAAAGCCATCATAAACCCATCATAATGCCATAATAACGACATCATAACGCCAACATAAAGCCATCATAAAGCCATCATAAAGCCAACATAAAGCCATCATAAAGCCAACATAACGCCATCATACCGCCGTCATAAAGACATCATACCGCCATCACAAAGCCATCATAAAGCCAACATAACGCCATAATAACACCATCATAAAGCCATCATAAACCCATCATAATGCCATAATAACGACATCATAACGCCAACATAAAGCCATCATAAAGCCATCATAAAGCCAACATAAAGCCATCATAAAGCCAACATAACGCCATCATACCGCCATCATACCGCCATCATAAAGCCATCATAAAGCCATCATAAAGCCATCATAATGCCATCATACCGCCATCATAAAGCCAACATAAAGCCATCAAAACGCCATCATAACACCATCATAAAGCCATCATAAAACCATCATAAAGCCAACATAACGCCATCATAAAGCCATCATAACGCAAACATAAAGCCATCATAACACCATCATAACGCCATCCTACTGCCATCATTAAGCCAACATAAAGCCAACATAAAGCCATTATAACGCCATCATAACGCCAACATAAAGCCATCATAACACCATCATAAAGCCAACATAACGCCATCATACCGCCATCATAAAGCCAATATAAATCCAACATAAAGCCATCATAACGCCATCATAACACCATCATAAAGCCATCATAAAGCCATCATAACACCAACATAAAGCCATCATAAAGCCAACATAAAGGCATCATAACGCCAACATAAAGCCATCATAAAGCCAACATAAAGCCAACATAAAGCCATCATAACGCCAACATAACGCCATCATACCGCCAACATAAAGCCATCATAAAGCCATCATAAAGCCATCATAAAGCCATCATAAAGCCATCATAAAGCCAACATAAAGCAATCATAAAGCCAAAGTAAAGCCATCATAAAGCCATCATAAAGCCATCATAAAGCCAACATAAAGCCATCATAAAGCCAACATAAAGCCATCATAAAGCCATCATAACGCCAACATAACGCCAACATAAAGCCATCATAACGCCATCATAACGCCAACATACTGCCATCATAAAGCCATCATAACGCCATCATAACGCCAACATAAAGCCATCATAACGCCAATATACTGCCATCATAAAGCCATCATAACGCCATCATAACGCCAACATAAAGCCAACATAATGCCATCATACCGCCATCGCAACGCCAGCATGAAGCGATCATAAAGCCATCATAACGCCAACATAACGTCAACATAAAGCCATCATAAATCAATCATAAAGCCATTGTAACGCCATCATAAAGCCATCGTAACGCCATCATAAAGCCAACATAAAGCCATCATAACACCATCATAATGCCAACATAAAGCCATCATAAAGCCAACATAAAGCCATCATAACACCATCATAAAGCCAAAATAAAGCCATCATAAAGCCAACATAAAGCCATCATAAAGCCATCATAACGCCAACATAACGCCAACATAAAGCCATCATAACACCATCATAACACCAGCATACTGCCATCATAAAGCCATCATAATGCCATCGTAACTCCAACATAAAGCCAACATAACGCCATCATACCGCCATCGCAACGCCATCATGAAGCGATCATAAAGCCATCATAACGCCAACATAACGCCAACATAAAGCCATCATAAAGCCATCATAAAGCCATCGTAACGCCATCATAAAGCCATCGTAACGCCATCATAATGCCAACATAAAGCCATCATAACACCATCATAAAGCCAAAATAAAGCCATCATAAAGCCATCATAAAGCCAACATAAAGCCATCATAAAGCCATCATAACGCCAACATAACGCCAACATAAAACCATCATAACGCCATCATAACGCCAACATACTGCCATCATAAAGCCATCATAACGCCATCATAACGCCAACATAAAGCCAACATAACGCCATCATACCGCCATCGCAACGCCAGCATGAAGCGATCATAAAGCCATCATAACGCCAACATAACGCCAACATAAAGCCATCATAAAGCCATCATAACGCCACCATAATGCCAACATAAAGCCATCATAACGCCATCATAAAGCCATCATAAAGCCATCGTAACGCCATCATAAAGCCAACATAAAGCCATCATAACACCATCATAATGCCAACATAAAGCCATCATAAAGCCAACATAAAGCCATCATAACACCATCATAAAGCCAAAATAAAGCAATCATAAAGCCATCATAAAGCCATCATAAAGCCATCATAAAGCCAAAATAAAGCCAACATAAAGCCATCATAAAGCCATCATAAAGCCATCATAACGCCATCATAAAGCCAACATAACGTCAACATAAACCAACATAAAGCCATCATAAAGCCAACATAACGCCATCATAAAGCCATCATAAAGCCAACATAACGCCATCATAAAGCCATCATAAAGCCATCATAAAGCCATCATAACACCATCATAAAGCCAACATAACGTCAACATAAACCAACATAAAGCCATCATAAAGCCAACATAACGCCATCATAAAGCCAACATAACTTCAACATAAACCATCATAAAGCCATCATAACACCATCATAAAGCCAACATAACGCCATCATAAAGCCAACATAACGTCAACATAAACCAACATAAAACCATCATAAAGCCAACATAACGCCATCATAAAGCCAACATAAAGCCATCGTAAAACCATCAAAACAGAGCATTACAGTGCTAAAAAACTGTTTCACTGTTAATTTTTAGATTTTTTTAATGCATAATATTGCCTCAGCAGTTCTCTCCTTAATTCCGTGTAATGTTTTGTGTTCAGCGCCCACCCCCCCCCCCCTCACCACACCTCCCTCCCCCGCTCTGTACTTCTGAACAAAACACACATTATAGATTTTGCACAGAGCGTGTGGTACAAATTGCACACAAAGGTAATCAATAACCTGTATGCCTTTGTCGCGCACTCTGCTGACCCATCTCAATAGGACTTGTGCATATATAGGACTTGTGCTATATGCTTTTCACACCGTAGCACAAACAGTTAGTTGAAACAATTTCATTTGGGCTTATCACAATCACCACGTTGACTTTAAAATTGGAGAAAATGGTGAAGGAAATAATTACATCTAGAATATTCTATAGTGAAGGTGTTGGATGTTGAAAGAAAGTCAATGCTTTAGCAGCACATAGAACCGCCTCACTCCTTTCCTTTTCATTCTAACTTGTCCTATTGAGATGAAACCAGACAGCAGCCCTTGATTGTCAATGAAAGCAAAGCACCAGCCTCTCTCTCTCTCTCTCCCTTAATTTGAATCCTTATTTTCTCTCTCATTATAAGAATACAGCAGGTGGTAGGTGGAGAATATTGCAGTTAAATAAAGCTTCATTTCACAGCTACAATGTTTCGCAAAGCCAAGACATAGTGCCTGTTGTTTAGTTTAGTGTAACATCCTAAGTGCTGATGTTCTGCTTCAGGCATTATGATGGCTTCATGATGGCGTTATGTTGGCTTTATGATGGCTTTATGTTGGCTTTATGATGGTGTTATGTTGGCTTCATGATGGCGTTATGTTGGCTTTATGATGGCTATATGATGGCTTTATGTTGGCTTTATGTTGACGTTATGTTGGCTTTATGATGGCTTCATGATGGTGTTATGTTGGCTTCATGATGGCTTTATGATGGCTTTATGTTGACGTTATGTTGGCTTTATGATGGCTTTATGATGGTGTTATGATGGCTTTATGTTGGCTTTATGTTGGCTTTATGATGGCTTTATGATGGCTTTATGATGGCTTTATGATGGCTTTATGATGGTTTTATAATGGCTTTATGATGGCTTTATGATGGTGTTATGATGGCTTTATGATGGCTTTATGATGGCTTTATGATGGCTTTATGTTGGCTTTATGATGGCTTTATGATGGCTTTATGCTGGCTTTAGGATGGCTTTATGATGGTGTTATGATGGCTTTATGATGGCTTTATGTTGGCTTTATGTTGGCTTTATGCTGGTGGTATGATGGCTTTATGTTGGCTTTATGACGGCGTTATGATGGCTTTATGCTGGTGGTATGATGGTGTGATGATGGCTTTATGTTGGCTTTGTGATGGTGTTATGTTGGCTTTATGATGGCTTTATGATGGTGTTATGATGGTGTTATGATGGCTTTATGATGGCGTTATGTTGACGTTATGTTGGCGTTATGATGGCGTTATGTTGGCTTTATGATGGCTTTATGATGGCTTTATGATGCCGTTATGATGGCTTTATGTTGGCTTTATGATGGCTTTATGATGGCTTTATGATGGCTTTATGTTGGCTTTATGATGGCGTTATGTTGGCTTTATGATGGCGTTATAATGGCTTTATGCTGGTGTTATGTTGGCTTTATGATGGCTTTATGATGGCGTTATAATGGCTTTATGCTGGTGGTATGATGGTGTTATGATGGCTTTATGTTGGCGTTATGTTGACGTTATGATGGTGTTATGATGGCCTTATGATGGCTTTATGATGGCGTTATAATGGATTTATGCTGGTGTTATGTTGGCTTTATGATGGCTTTATGATGGTGTTATAATGGCTTTATGCTGGTGGTATGATGGTGTTATGATGGCTTTATGTTGGCTTTATGTTGGCGTTATGTTGACGTTATGATGGTGTTATGATGGCCTTATGTTGACTTTATAATGGCGTTTTTTTGGCTTTATGATGGCTTTATGATGGCTTTATGATGGTGTTATAATGGCTTTATGCTGGTGGTATGATGGTGTTATGATGGCTTTATGTTGGCCTTATGTTGACGTTATGATGGTGTTATGATGGCTTTATGATGGCCTTATGTTGACGTTATGAATGCGTTATGATGGCTTTATGATGGCGTTATGTTGGCTTTATGATGTCTTTATGATGGTGTTATAATGGCTTTATGCTGGTGGTATGATGGTGTTATGATGGCTTTATATTGGCGTTATGTTGACGTTATGTCACGTAGAGTAGGCCAGAAGGCTAAACTGGATAACCTAACCTCTATCAAAATAAAAAGATGGCGGAACCGCAAAAGTTCTTCTGTGCAAAGGTGTTTATTTACAAGTGATTCCGGAACAAAAAAACAACAGTACTGCCATCAACGTCTACCTTATGGTACAGCTTAAAAACAATGCTGCCCCATCCACAGCTCAATCCAAACTGCCTCTCTATGACTGAAAGAGAGGCTCCTTTTGTAGGGCTAGCCCCTCCCCTCAGAACAATTAACCCTAATTAATTAATCAATTAACAATACAAACCTACATTTTCCATGAACTAAATATACTAAAGGATATACATTGCAACACAGTTTTAAACAATATCACAACATAACATTTACAACATTACATCACTACTGACAATATCTTTCAATATGCCCATATGCATTTATGAGCCATTTGGGACAGGCACTATAAAGCCAACCCAATTCCCTTAGCTCGTGTCCTTTTCCAGCATACCCGGAAGCTACAGAGGTGGAGAGAGAGGAACAGAACAAACAAACAATGCTCATCCACAACATTGATAAGTATAATAATTATTGTATCTCTCAAATATGAGCATTGACAAGTGTGAAATGTATGCACCAAGACAGAAGTTAATTTGTGTGTCGACCCACATTGTTAACTTATCTTATAATGGTGCAGGGAGGAGTGATGAATGTGTGTGCGTTAAAGAACCAAATGCTGCCCGCGGCCAGTGACGGACTTCTACGTCACATTACCTTCCTCCTCTCCTGAAGCGACCATGTTCGGGAGCCTTGATAGGTAGTCCGCAGTAACGTTCTCTTTTCCTGCCTTGTGACGGACACAGAACCTGAAGGGCTGGAGCTCCAGATACCACCTGGTCACACGAGAATTACGGTCCTTCATGGTCTGGATCCAGGTCAGTGCTCTGTGGTCCGTGTGCAGGTCAAATTCCCTCCCAAGAAGGTAGTAACGGAGGCTATCTAGGGCCCACTTTATAGCCAGGCACTCCTTTTCGATTGTAGAATACCTGGTTTCCCTGGGCAACAGCTTCCGACTCAGGTACAGCACAGGAAGCTCTTCTCCTGGCTCCCCTTGGGCCAGTACAGCTCCAATTCCTACAGCCGAAGCGTCCACCTGCACGAAATCTCTTCTGAAAATCAGGGGTCTGGAGAACAGGGAATGAGCACAGTCGTTTTTTCAGTGTCATGAAGGCTTCCTCACACTCCTCAGTCCACTTCACAGGGTTGCTGGCCCCCTTCGAAGTGAGGTTGGTCAGAGGACAGCGATGGTCGAAAACTGTGGAATGAATCTCCGGTACCACCCTGCCAGACCTAGGAAGGACTTCACCTGTGTCTTGGTTCTGGGTTGAGGGCTATTCCAGATGGACTCCACTTTCTCCACCTGAGGCCGAACTTCACCCTTACCCAGCTGGTAACCCAGGTACTTTGTCTCCTGTTTCGCCCACTCACACTTCAGGAGGTTAAGCGTGAGGCCTGCTTCATGGATCTTCCCCAGTACTCTGCTAAGATGCTGTATGTGCTCCTCCCAGGAGTGGCTGTAGATCACCACGTCGTCCAAGTAAGCAGCACAGTAATCGTCACAGTCCTGGAGGACCTTGTCCATCAGCCTCTGGAAAGTCGCAGGGGCCCCATGAAGGCCAAACGGCATGACCTTGAACTGGAACAGTGCCATTGGTGTCCGGAATGCAGTGTAGGCCTTGGATTGTTCATCCAGGGGCACCTGCCAGTACCCTTTGCAGAGATCCAATGTGGTGATGTAATGAGCTCTACCTATTCTCTCCAGTAAGTCGTCAATGCGGGGCATGGGATAGGCATCAAACTGGGAGATGGCATTCACCTTACGGAAGTCCATGCAGACGCGCAAAGAGCCATCCTTCTTTGGGACAATGACAATAGGGCTGCTCCATTCACTTGAAGATGGCTCGACAACATCCATCTCCATCATGGTGTGGACCTCTTCCTTGAGGGCTACCACCAGCCTCTCAGGCACACGGTAAGGATGCTGGCGGACAGGGTTCTGGCCAGGTTTCAAACGAATGACATGTTCTAGGACTTTGGTTCTTCCTGGTCTCTGACTGAAGAGGGCCGGATACTTGCCAAACAGCTGCTTCAGCTCATCTTGCTTGTCTTCTTCCAGGTGAGCCAGTATGACTTCTGCTCGTTCTTTCCATGCCTCTGTGACCCCATCCGACTCATCCTCTTCTACTCTGCGGACCAGAAAGGACTTTCCTTTGGAGAGTTCCTCTTTCTCCTCCCAGGCCTTGAGAAGGTTCACATGGTAGGTTTGCTTCTTCTTACCCTTGTCCGGGTGCAGCACCTCGTAGGTCACTGGGCCCATCTTCCTCCCGATTAGGTACGGTCCTTGCCATTGCGCAAGGAGCTTGCTGGTAGACGAGGGAAGGAGGAGCAGGACTTTCTGTCCTGGCTCAAACTCTCTGTGGCGAGCGTGCTGGTCATAGCCTCTCTTCTGGGCCTTCTGGGCTTGCTGAAGGTTTGCTCTAGCTTCCTCTCGGTACCGTTCCAACCTGTCTCGCATCTGGAGGACATACTGGGCAATCCCCTGTCCTGAGGTAGCTACTGGGGAACCTTCCCAGCACTTCTTCAGCAGGTCCAGTGGTCCTTGCACTGGCCATCCATAGAGGAGTTCGAATGGCGAGAAACCTGTCGATGCCTGAGGCACCTCCCTGTAAGCAAAAAGCAGAAAGGGTAACCACTTATCCCAGTCTTTACCAGTGTCAGCCACAAACTTCCTCAGCATGTTCTTGAGCGTTTGATTGAATCTCTCTACGAGCCCATCCATTTGGGGATGGTAGGGAGTAGTCCTCAAGCCTTTAATGCCCAGCTGTCGGTGGAGTTGAACCATCAGCCGCGAGGTGAAGTTTGTCCCTTGGTCCGTCAGGATTTCATCTGGGATTCCTACACGAGAGAAGAGCTGAACAAGAGCACTGATTATTTTTGGAGTGGTTATGGAACGGAGTGGGAAGGCTTCTGGGAACCGGGTGGCATAGTCACAGATCACCAATATATACTTGTAACCTGCACTATTCTTCTCCAAGGGTCCAACAATGTCCATTGCAATTCTCTTGAATGGGGTAGAGATAACTGGCAGTGAACATAGAGGAGCCCGTTCAGACCTACGGACAGCACTGGTTTTCTGGCACGTGGGGCATGATTTGCAGTATTTTTGTACATCAGTATACATGGAGGGCCAAAAGAAACGGAGCCTAGCCTAAGATAGGTCTTATGTTGCCCTAGATGGCCTGCCCATGGAACTGTATGTGCAAGGTTGAGAACAAGTGGTCTACAGGTAGATGGCACCACCAACTTCCTGCTATCTGCCTCTGACCCAAGGTAGAGTATGTGGTTGTCTACTGTGTAAATCCCCATATGAAGATTGACTGTCCCCAGCTAAGGCCTTGTCAAACAAACATTTCAAGGTTGCGTCAGACTTCTGCAGTGTAGCAAAATTTTGTGGAACATCCCATTGCACCTCTAACCCAGACACATCAGCAACAGGTACAGGGGTTCCCACATACTTCTCAAGACGCCGCTGGCGGCGTGACTTTCTGGGCCCTTTGGTTCCCCCCTCGCACAGACTATCACACAAGTCAGGCAGAGGTTGTAAACCAGCTTTGGCCTGGGCACGAGTGACAACTGAACATGCCATCTGAACATCAGACTGGCAAACTGACTGCCCATATAGCTGACCCCCCACACTTCCCAACAGATCAGAGAGTACAGGCACATCCCCCCCCCAAAATTATCTCAAAAGGTAGCTTCTCCATTACCCCAACTTTGAGGAGGTATTTCTGACCCTGAATCTCAACTGTGAGCTCAGCTGTGGGCTGCTGTGACTGGTCACCATGGACACATTGGATCAGTGTCTGATGACCATAATCAATGTCATTAACAGGTACATTACCTTTTCTGATCAATGACAGGGAACTGCCGGTGTCAATCATTGCAGTAAGACTTTTACCATTCACTTTTACAGGTACCAAGCATGACCCTTCCTGAGTCTGTCTATTCTGAACACTATCCCCCTCTCTGGGTACATAACAGTAACCTGAGAGCTTGGATTTACGTAGCGGACACATTGAAGCTTTGTGCCCCTGCTGCCGGCAGTAAAAACAGGTCAGACCCCTCCCATCAGAGCAAACTGCATGATCCCTTACCTCCTCCCAGACACATAACCCCCAGAGTTACCTCCACCATCTCTGGCGTTTCTGATGTCCCTTGTGTCTCTGAGACTCCTTGGAGCGGGTGCTGCAGGTTGTGGTGGGCCCCCTTTACGTGCATTAAGATACTGCAGTGCAAGCTTGGCCGCCATAAGCCCGTCCTGGGCTCGTGCTCTCGGACCCAGGTTCGAATGTCGTGTGGTAGAACCTGTAGAAGTTGCTCGAGGATGATGACCTCCCGATTTCGTCCTGTGTCTTCTCCCCGGTCGAACCCATCGTCGGTAGAGACCCTTGAGGCGGTGGTACGTCTCTGTCGGCGACTCACCCGATGGCGTTGATGCAGCTCTGAAGCGTTGACGGTAGGTTTCCGGTGAGATGTCAAACTTCACCAGCAGCGCTTCCTTCAAGCCCTTGTAGACATTGGACAGCCCCTCATCCATTGCTGTGTAAGCCTCTAAGGCCTTGCCCGTGAGCAATGGGACAAGCCTGCAGGCCCACTCTACCTCAGGCCACTGCCACGTCTTAGCCATGCGCTCAAACCTCAGCAGATAGTTTTCAATGTCCTCCCCTGCTGGTATGAGGGCATCTTTGGCTCCTTCCTCAGGAATGCTAGAAGATGGACGTTAACACTGCTGGACTGGTCTCCTGGTACTGGCCTCATTACTGCTTGGGGTGCCTGCTGTGGAGTTGAAGTCCCTGCTGCATCGAGCCTTTGTCGTCCTGGTGTTGGAAGACCCAATCTTGGGCTCTCACTGACGAGTTCCGCCTGGTGGGGAGCTGTGAGGATAGATTGGCGTAGGCCACGTAACTCCTGCTTGAGGTCTTCGTCCCTCCTCTCAAGGCAGGTGAAAAGTTGCTGAAAAAGGGTTACCATGGTTGGGTGTGGTTCTGGTCCCCCAACTGCTCCTTCAGTCAGCAGCTCACCCAGTTCTGGTTGTCTTTGGCCCCGCGGTCGGGCTCCTAGTTTCTCATACTTGACCTCTTCTTCACCAGACGATTCCATGGTATTCCACCCCGGTTCAACTTCAGGTACCTTTTCTGACAGTTGATGCTGTTGCTGAGAACGCAATCCTGTACGCATTCCTTTACCTCTCTTGTTGGAATTCACTGATTTGCGGTACGCCATCCCACCACTGCCACCATATGTCACGTAGAGTAGGCCAGAAGGCTAAACTGGATAACCTAACCTCTATCAAAATAAAAAGATGGCGGAACCGCAAAAGTTCTTCTGTGCAAAGGTGTTTATTTACAAGTGATTCCGGAACAAAAAAACAACAGTACTGCCATCAACGTCTACCTTATGGTACAGCTTAAAAACAATGCTGCCCCATCCACAGCTCAATCCAAACTGCCTCTCTATGACTGAAAGAGAGGCTCCTTTTGTAGGGCTAGCCCCTCCCCTCAGAACAATTAACCCTAATTAATTAATCAATTAACAATACAAACCTACATTTTCCATGAACTAAATATACTAAAGGATATACATTGCAACACAGTTTTAAACAATATCACAACATAACATTTACAACATTACATCACTACTGACAATATCTTTCAATATGCCCATATGCATTTATGAGCCATTTGGGACAGGCACTATAAAGCCAACCCAATTCCCTTAGCTCGGGTCCTTTTCCAGCATACCCGGAAGCTACAGAGATGGAGAGAGAGGAACAGAACAAACAAACAATGCGCTCATCCACAACATTGATAAGTATAATAATTATTGTATCTCTCAAATATGAGCATTGACAAGTGTGAAATGTATGCACCAAGACAGAAGTTAATTTGTGTGTCGACCCACATTGTTAACTTATCTTATAATGGTGCAGGGAGGAGTGATGAATGTGTGTGCGTTAAAGAACCAAATGCTGCCCGCGGCCAGTGACGGACTTCTACGTCACAGATGGTGTTATGATGGCCTTATGTTGACTTTATAATGGCGTTATGTTGGCTTTATGATGGCTTTATGATGGCTTTATGATGGTGTTATAATGGCTTTATGCTGGTGGTATGATGGTGTTACGAGGGCTTTATGTTGGCCTTATGTTGACGTTATGATGGTGTTATGATGGCTTTATGATGGCCTTATGTTGACGTTATGAATGCGTTATGATGGCTTTATGATGGCGTTATGTTGGCTTTATGATGGCTTTATGATGGTGTTATAATGGCTTTATGCTGGTGGTATGATGGTGTTATGATGGCTTTATGTTGGCGTTATGTTGACGTTATGATGGTGTTATGTTGGCATTATGATGGCGTTATGATGCCGTTATGATGGCTTTATGATGGCTTTATGATGGCTTTATGATGGCATTATGTTGGCTTTATGTTGGCTTTATGATGGCGTTATGTTGGCTTCATGCTGGTGTTATGTTGGCTTTATGATGGCTTTATGATGGCGTTATAATGGCTTTATGCTGGTGTTATGATGGCCTTATGATGGCTTTATGATGGCGTAATAATGGCTTTATTCTGGTGTTATGTTGGCTTTATGATGGCTTTATGATGGTGTTATAATGGCTTTATGCTGGTGGTATGATGGTGTTATGATGGCTTTATGTTGGCGTTATGTTGACGTTATGATGGTGTTATGATGGCTTTATGATGGCCTTATGTTGACTTTATGATGGTGTTATAATGGCTTTATGCTGGTCTTATGTTGGCTTTATGATGGCTTTATGATCGCTTTATGATGGCGTTATAATGGCTTTATGCTGGTGTTATGATGGCTTTATGATGGCTTTATGATGGCGTTATGTTGGCTTTATGATGGCTTTATGATGGCGTTATGTTGGCTTTATGATGGCTTTATGATGGTGTTATAATGGTGTTATGCTGGTGGCATGATGGTGTTATGATGGCTTATGTTGGCATTATGTTGACGTTATGATGGTGTTATGATGGCTTTATGAAGTCCTTATGTTGGCTTTATGATGGCGTTATGTTGGTTTTATGATGGCTTTATGATGGCTTTATGATGGTGTTTCAATGGCTTTATGCTGGTGGTATGATGATGTTATGATGGCTTTATGTTGGCCTTATGTTGACGTTATGATGGTGTTATGATGGCTTTATGATGGCCTTATGTTGACGTTATGATGGCGTTATGATGGCATTATGATGGCGTTATGTTGGCTTTATGATGGCTTTATGATGGTGTTATAATGGCTTTATGCTGGTGGTATGATGGTGTTATGATGGCTTTATGTTGGCATTATGTTGACGTTATGATGGTGTTATGATGGCAATATGATAGCCTTATGTTGACTTTATGATGGCTTCATGATGGCGTTATGTTGACGTTATGTTGGCTTTATGTTGGCTTTATGTTCGCTTTATGATGGCTTTATGTTGGCTTTATGTTGGCTTTATGATGGCTTTATGATGGCTTTATGTTGGCTTTATGATGGCTTTATGATGGCTTTATGATGGCGTTATGTTGACGTTATGATGGCGTTATGATGGCTTTATGATGGCGCTATGTTGGCTTTATGATGGCTTTATGATGGTGTTATAATGGCTTTATGCTGTTGGTATGATGGTGTTATGATGTCTTTATGTTGGCGTTATGTTGACGTTATGATGGTGTTATGTTGGCATTATGATGGCGTTATGTTGGCTTTATGATGGCTTTTTGATGGCTTTATGTTGGCTTTATGATGGCTTTATGATGGCTTTATGATGGCTTTATGATGGTGTTATAATGGCTTTATGCTGGTGGTATGATGGTGTTATGATGGCTTTATGTTGGTGTTATGTTGACGTTATGATGGTGTTATGTTGGCATTATGATGGCGTTATGATGCCGTTATGATGGCTTTATGTTGGTGTTATGATGGCTTTATGATGACTTTATGATGGCTTTATGTTGGCTTTATGATGGCGTTATGTTGGCTTTATGATGGCGTTATAATGGCTTTATGCTGGTGTTATGATGGCCTTATGATGGCTTTAAGATGGCGTTATAATGGCTTTATGCTGGTGTTATGTTGGCTTTATGATGGCTTTATGATGGTGTTATAATGGCTTTATGCTGGTGGTATGATGGTGTTATGATGGCTTTATGTTGGCGTTATGTTGATGTTATGATGGTGTTATGATGGCTTTATGATGGCCTTATGTTGACTTTATGATGGTGTTATAATGGCTTTATGCTGGTGTAATGTTGGCTTTATGATGACTTTATGATGGCGTTATAATGGCTTTATGCTGGTGTTATGATGGCTTTATGTTGGCTTTATGATGGCTTTATGATGGCTTTATGATGACTTTATGATGGTTTATGTTGACGTTATGTTGGCTTTATGATGGCGTTATGTTGGCTTTATGATGGCTTTATGATGGCTTTATGATGGCGTTATAATGGCTTTATGCTGTTGCTATGTTGGCTTTATGATGGCTTTATGATGGTGTTATAATGGCTTTAGGCTGGTGGTATGATGGTGTTATGATGGCTTTATGTTGGCGTTATGTTGACGTTATGATGGTGTTATGATGGCTTTATGATGGCCTTATGTTGACTTTATGATGGCTTCATGATGGCGTTATGTTGACGTAATGTTGGCTTTATGTTGGCTTTATGTTGGCTTTATGATGGCTTTATGATGGCGTTATGTTGACTTTATGTTGGCTTTATGATGGCTTTATGATGGCGTTATGTTGGCTTTATGTTGGCTTTATGATGGCTTTATGATGGCTTTATAATGGCATTATGATGGCTTTATGTTGGCTTTATGATGGCTTTATGATGGCTTTATGATGTCTTTATGTTGGCTTTATGATGGCTTTATGATGGCTTTAAGATGTCTTTATGATGGCTTTATGATGGCGTTGTGATGGAGGTATGATGGCGGTATGATGGCGTTATGTTGGCTTTATGATGGCGTTATGTTGGCGTTATGATGGCGTTATGATGGCATTATGTTGGCGTTATGTTGGCTTTATGTTGGCGTTATGATGGCTTTATGATGGCGTAATGCTGGATTTTTGCTGGTGGTATGTTGGCGGTATGCTGGTGGTATGCTGGTGGTATGCTGGCGTTATGCCGGCGTTATGCTGGTGGTATGCTGGCGTTATGTTGGCTTTATGATGGCGTTATGATGGCGTTATGCTGACGTTATGATGACGTTATGATGGCTTTATGATGGTGTTATGATGGCGTTATGATGGCTTTATGATGGAGTTATGATGGCGTTATGATGGCTTTATGATGGCTTTATGATGGCTTTATGATGATGTTATGATGCTGTTATGCTGGTGGTATGCAGGCGTTATGATGGCATTATAATGGAGTTATGCTGGTGGTATGCTGGCGTTATGATGGCATTTTGATGGTGTGTAGACTTAGAGTGTGTAGACTTAGAGTGATTATCTTAATTTACCGAGGTTAGCTAGCCAGCTATTTGTCGTCCTTAACGTAGGAAATGCTGCTAGCTAGCTAGCCAACAGCTAGCCAACCTCTACCGAATTGAACTCCAACTACCCGGTCAACATTCCGCGTCGCTCCACAGGTAGTATCACATTTTCATTTCACTTCATTACAGTACAACGGTTTGATTTGTTTGATCGTAGCTAGCCAGCTACATAGCCGTCTTTGCATCTAAGACAATTGTGTAGTCTAGAGCGATTTTCTAGGTTAGCTGGCCAGCTATTGTCGTTCTTTTAACGTAGCTAGCCAGCTAGCCCCCGAATAGCAGCACTGTAGTAACTATTACAGTACAACGGTTTTTGTTTGATCGTAGCTAGCTAGCTACATAGCCGTCTTTGTATCTAAGACAATTGTGTAGCCTAGAGCGATTTTCTAGGTTAGCTGGCCAGCTATTGTCGTTCTTTTAACGTAGCTAGCCAGCTAGCCCCCGAATAGCAGCACTGTAGTAACTATTACAGTACAACGGTTTGTTTTGTTTGATCGTAGCTAGCTAGCTACATAGCCGTCTTTGTATCTAAGACAATTGTGTAGCCTAGAGCGATTTTCTAGGTTAGCTAGCCAGCTATTGTCGTTCTTTTAAGGTAACGTAACGCAATCAACCTGCTAGCTAGCCAGCTAGCCCCGAATAGCAGCACTGTAGAAACTATTACACTCGACGGAACGACTTGATTAGTGTAGTGTCAACATCGCAGCCACTACCAGCTAGCCTACTCCAGCAGTACTGTTTCATTTCAATCATTTTAGTCAATAAGATTCTTGCTACGTCAGCTTAACTTTCTGAACATTCGAGACGTAGTCCACTTGTCATTCCAATCTCCTTTGCATTAGCGTAGCCTCTTCTGTACCCTGTCAACTATGTGTCTATCTATCCCTGTTCTCTCCTCTCTGCACAGACCATACAACGCTCCACACCGCGTGGCCGTTGGCCACCCTAATCTGGTGGTCCCAGCGCGCACGACCCACGTGGAGTTCCTGGTCTCCGGTAGCCTCTGGAACTGCCGATCTGCGGCCAACAAGGCAGAGTTCATCTCAGCCTATGCCTCCCTCCAGTCCCTCGACTTCCTGGCACTGACGGAAACATGGATCACCACAGATAACACTGCTACTCCTACTGCTCTCTTCGTCCGCCCACGTGTTCTCGCACACCCCGAGAGCTTCTGGTCAGCGGGGTGGTGGCACCGGGATCCTCATCTCTCCCAAGTGGTCATTCTCTCTCTCTCCCCTTACCCAACTATCTATCGCCTCCTTTGAATTCCATGCTGTCACAGTTACCAGCCCTTTCAAGCTTAACATCCTTATCATTTATCGCCCTCCAGGTTCCTCGGAGAGTTCATCAATGAGCTTGATGCCTTGATAAGCTCCTTTCCTGAGGACGGCTCACCTCTCACAGTCCTGGGCGACTTTAACCTCCCCACGTCTACCTTTGACTCATTCCTCTCTGCCTCCTTCTTTCCACTCCTCTCCTCTTTTGACCTCACCCTCTCACCTTCCCCCCCTACTCACAAGGCAGGCAATATGCTCGACCTCATCTTTACTAGATGCTGTTCTTCCACTAACCTCATTGCAACTCCCCTCCAAGTCTCCGACCACTACCTTGTATCCTTTTCCCTCTCGCTCTCATCCAACACTTCCCACACTGCCCCTACTCGGATGGTATCGCGCCGTCCCAACCTTCGCTCTCTCTCCCCCGCTACTCTCTCCTCTTCCATCCTATCATCTCTTCCCTCTGCTCATACCTTCTCCAACCTTTCTCCTGATTCTGCCTCCTCAACCCTCCTCCTCTTCCCTTTCTGCATCCTTTGACTCTCTATGTCCCCTATCCTCCAGGCCGGCTCGGTCCTCCCCTCCCGCTCCGTGGCTCGATGACTCATTGCGAGCTCACAGAACAGAGCTCCGGGCAGCCGAGCGGAAATGGAGGAAAACTCGCCTCCTGCGGACCTGGCATCCTTTCACTCCCTCCTCTCTACATTTTCCTCCTCTGTCTCTGCTGCTAAAGCCACTTTCTACCACTCTAAATTCCAAGCATCTGCCTCTAACCCTAGGAAGCTCTTTGCCACCTTCTCCTCCCTCCTGAATCCTCCTCCCCCTCCCCCCTCCTCCCTCTCTGCAGATGACTTCGTCAACCATTTTGAAAAGAAGGTCGACGACATCCGATCCTCGTTTGCTAAGTCAAACGACACCGCTGGTTCTGCTCACACTGCCCTACCCTGTGCTCTGACCTCTTTCTCCCTCTCTCTCCAGATGAAATCTCGCTTCTTGTGACGGCCGGCCGCCCAACAACCTGCCCGCTTGACCCTATCCTCCTCTCTTCTCCAGACCATTTCCGGGGACCTTCTCCCTTACCTCACCTCGCTCATCAACTCATCCCTGACCGCTGGCTACGTCCCTTCCGTCTTCAAGAGAGCGAGAGTTGCACCCCTTCTGAAAAAACCTACACTCGATCCCTCCGATGTCAACAACTACAGACCAGTATCCCTTCTTTCTTTTCTCTCCAAAACTATTGAACGTGCCGTCCTTGGCCAGCTCTCCCGCTATCTCTCTCAGAATGACCTTCTTGATCCAAATCAGTCAGGTTTCAAGACTAGTCATTCAACTGAGACTGCTCTTCTCTGCATCACGGAGGCGCTCCGCACTGCTAAAGCTAACTCTCTCTCCTCTGCTCTCATCCTTCTAGACCTATCGGCTGCCTTCGATACTGTGAACCATCAGATCCTCCTCTCCACCCTCTCCGAGTTGGGCATCTCCGGCGCGGCCCACGCTTGGATTGCGTCCTACCTGACAGGTCGCTCCTACCAGGTGGCGTGGCGAGAATCTGTCTCCTCGCCACGCGCTCTCACCACTGGTGTCCCCAGGGCTCTGTTCTAGGCCCTCTCCTATTCTCGCTATACACCAAGTCACTTGGCTCTGTCATAACCTCACATGGTCTCTCCTATCATTGCTATGCAGACGACACACAATTAATCTTCTCCTTTCCCCCTTCTGATGACCAGGTGGCGATCGCATCTCTGCATGTCTGGCAGACATATCAGTGTCGATGACGGATCACCACCTCAAGCTGAACCTCGGCAAGACGGAGCTGCTCTTCCTCCCGGGGAAGGACTGCCCGTTCCATGATCTCGCCATCACGGTTGACAACTCCATTGTGTCCTCCTCCCAGAGCGCTAAGAACCTTGGCGTGATCCTGGACAACACCCTGTCGTTCTCAACCAACATCATGGCGGTGGCCCGTTCCTGTAGGTTCATGCTCTACAACATCCGCAGAGTACGACCCTGCCTCACACAGGAAGCGGCGCAGGTCCTAATCCAGGCACTTGTCATCTCCCGTCTGGATTACTGCAACTCGCTGTTGGCTGGGCTCCCTGCCTGTGCCATTAAACCCCTACAACTCATCCAGAACGCCGCAGCCCGTCTGGTGTTCAACCTTCCCAAGTTCTCTCACGTCACCCCGCTCCTCCGCTCTCTCCACTGGCTTCCAGTTGAAGCTCGCATCCGCTACAAGACCATGGTGCTTGCCTACGGAGCTGTGAGGGGAACGGCACCGCAGTACCTCCAGGCTCTGATCAGGCCCTACACCCAAACAAGGGCACTGCGTTCATCCACCTCTGGCCTGCTCGCCTCCCTACCACTGAGGAAGTACAGTTCCCGCTCAGCCCAGTCAAAACTGTTCGCTGCTCTGGGCCCCCCAATGGTGGAACAAACTCCCTCACGACGCCAGGACAGCGGAGTCAATCACCACCTTCCGGAGACACCTGAAACCCCACCTCTTCAAGGAATACCTAGGATAGGATAAGTAATCCTTCTCACCACCCCCCTTAATGATTTAGATGCACTATTGTAAAGTGGCTGTTCCACTGGATGTCAGAAGGTGAATTCACCAATTTGTAAGTCGCTCTGGATAAGAGCGTCTGCTAAATGACTTAAATGTAAATGTAAATGTATGCTGGCGTTATGATGGCGTTATGATGGAGTTATGCTGGTGGTATGCTGGCATTATGATGTCATTATGATGGAGTTATGATGGCTTTATGATGTCATTGTGATGCCGTTATGCTGGCGTAATGCTGGCATTATGCTGGTGGTATGCAGGCGTTATGATGGCATTATGATGTAGTTATGCTGGTGGTATGCTGGCGTTATGATGGCATTATGATGGAGTTATGCTGGTGGTATGCAGGCGTTATGATGGCGTTATGCTGGTGGTATGCTGGCGTTATGATGGCATTATGATGTAGTTATGCTGGTGGTATGCTGGCGTTATGATGTCATTATGATGGAGTTATGATGGCTTTATGACGTCATTATGATGCCGTTATGCTGGCATTATGCTGGTGGTATGCTGGCGTTATGATGGCGTTATAATGGAGTTATGCTGGTGGTATGCTGGCGTTATGATGGAATTATGATGTAGTTATGCTGGCTTGGTGTATAGCGAGAATAGGAGAGGGCCTAGAACAGAGCCCTGGGGGACACCAGTGGTGAGAGCGCGTGGCGAGGAGACAGATTCTCGCCACGCCACCTGGTAGGAGCGACCTGTCAGGTAGGACGCAATCCAAGCGTGGGCCGCACCGGAGATGCCCAACTCGGAGAGGGGTGAGAGGAGGATCTGATGGTTCACAGTATCGAAGGCAGCCGATAGGTCTAGAAGGATAAGAGCAGAGGAGAGAGAGTTAGCTTTAGCAGTGCGGAGCGCCTCCGTGATACAGAGAAGAGCAGTCTCAGTTGAATGAGACGAAAACCGAAAAGCAGCCCCCCAATTTTTTTGGGGGGGGGCTATCAGGGAGTATGGCTGCGTCAGGTAGGAGACCTGCGCAATCTCCCTGTGCTTACCGGGGGGCTAGAGAGACCGGGCAGGCACCGTGTTATGCAGTGGTGCGCACGGTGTCCCCAGTGCGGGTGCATAGCCCGGTGCGGTATATTTCAGCTCCGCGTATCGGCCGGGCTAGATTGAGCGTCGAGCCAAATGCTATGAAGCCGGCTCTACGCATCCGTTCTCCAGTGCGTCTCCTTGGGCCGGTTTTCATGGCACCAGCCTTGCGCTCTGTTTCTCCGGTTAGCCTATATAGCCCAGTGCGGGCTATTTCTCCTCACAGCACTGGCAGGGCAACCGAGAGTATTCAACCAGGTAAGGTTGGGCAGGCTCGGTGCTTAAGAGCTCCAGTGCGCCTGCACGGTCCGATCTATCCAGAACCACCTCCACACCCCAGCCCTCCAGTAGCAGCTCCCCGCACTAGGCTTCCTGTGCGTGTCCTCGGCCCAATACCACCAGTGCCAGCACCACGCATCAGGCCTACAGTGCGCCTCGCCTGTTCAGCGCAGCCAGCGTTTTCTCCCTCTCCTGCGCTGTCGGAGTCTCCCGTCTGTTCAGCGGTTCTAGAGCTTTCCTCCTCTACAGCGCTGCCGGAGCCTCCTGTCTGTATACAGCAGCCTGAGCTGCTAGTCTGCATGGAGTTGCCAGTCTGCATGGAGCTGCCAATCTGCAAGAAGCCGCCAGAGCTGTCAATCTGCATGGAGCAGCCAGAGCCGTCAGTCAGCATGAAGCAGCCAGATCTGCCAGTCAGCCAGACTCTTCCAGATCTGCCAGTCAGCCAGACCCTTCCAGTCAGCCAGACTCTTCCAGATCTGCCAGTCAACCAGACTCTTCCAGATCTGCCAGTCAGCCAGACTCTTCCAGATCTGCCAGTCAGCCAGACTCTTCCAGATCTGCCAGTCAGCCAGACTCTTCCAGATCTGCCAGTCAGCCAGACTCTTCCAGATCTGCCAGTCAGCCAGACTCTTCCAGATCTGCCAGTCAGCCAGACTCTTCCAGATCTGCCAGTCAACCAGACTCTTCCAGATCTGCCAGTCAACCAGACCCTTCCAGATCCGCCAGTCAGCCAGGATCTGCCAGATCTGCTAGTCAGCCAGGATCCTCCAGTCAGCCAGGATCTGCCAGATCTGCCTGTCAGCCAGGATCCACCAGTCAGCCAGGATCTGCCAGATCTGCTAGTCAGCCAGGATCCGCCAGTCAGCCAGGATCCGCCAGTCGGCCAGGATCCGCCAGTCGGCCAGGATCCGCCAGTCGGCCAGGATCTGCCAGTCGGCCAGGATCCGCCAGTCAGCCAGGATCCGCCAGTCAGCCTGGATCTGCCGGATTCAACTTCCTGGTTGGGCCTTTTCTCAGTACTGGGCTTTTTCTCAGTACTGGGCTTTTTCTCAGTCCCGAGCTGCCTCAGTCCCGAGCTGCCCCTCAGTCACAAGCTGCTCTTCTATTATGTAGGGTTCTGGGTGAGGACTATTCGGCCATGGTCGGCGGTTAGGGTGGATTATCCATGGACGCGAAGGGGAAGAACATTGACATTTATGAAGTGGGGTCCACGTCCGGAGCCGGAACCGCCACCATGGACAGACGCCCACCCGGACCCTCCCTATGGTTTTGAGGTGCGTTCAGGAGTCCGCACCTTAGGGGGGGGGGGTTCTGTCACGCCTTGGTCTTAGTATTGTGTGTTTTAGTTTATTAGTTAGTCAGACCAGGGTGTGACATGGGGTTATTATGTATTGTATTTTCGTTTTGGGGTTTGTAGTGTTTGGGATTGTAGTTGATTAGGGGTGTGTGTGTGGTTAATTAGGTTGGCTGCCTGAGGCGGTTCTCAATCAGAGTCAGGTGCTTCTCGTTGTCGCTGATTGGGAACCGTATTTAGGTAGCCTGATTTCGCTTTGCATTTCGTGGGTGATTGTTCCTGTCTCTGTGTTAGTTTCACCAGTCAGGCTGTATTAGGTTTCGTTCTGTTTGTTTTTTTTGTTGTATTTATTAGTTATTCGTGTTAGTTCGTTCGTTTTGTCTTCACTTAATAAACATGAGTAACTTACACGCTGCATTTCGGTCCGACTCTCCTTCAACAACAAAAGAACGCCGTTACAGTAGGTTACCCGAAGGTATAATTGATTTAAAATGGAAAAGAGATTGAAAATCAAATTGAAATATATACAAAAGAAGATGAAAAATACAAAAGTACACGAGAGGACGAACAAAACATGTCGGTACTGCTACGCCATCTTGGATCAGAGTTTTCAGTTACCTTTGCCTTCTTGGGTATAGAAACAATGGTGGCCATCTTGAAGCCTGTGGGGAAAGCAGACTGGGATAGGGAGAGATTGAATATGCCCGTAAACACTCCAGCCAGCTGGTCTGCGCGTGTTCTGATGCAGCTAGTGATGCCATCTTGGCCGGCAGCCTTGCGAGGGTTAACACGTTTAAATGTTTTACTCATGTCGGCCACGGAGAAGGAGAGCCCACAGTCCTTGGTAGCTGGCAGCGTTGTTGCGAAGAAGAATGTGTTCAGCCCGTCCGGAAGCAAGATGTCGGTCTCTGCAACGTGGCTGGTTTTCCTTTTGTAGTCCGTGCTTGTCTGTAGTTCCTGCCACATACCTCTCGTGTCTGAGCCGTTGAATTGTGACTCCACTTTATCTCTGTTCTGATGTTTAGCTTGTTTTGATTGGCTTACGGAGTGAATAACTACACTGTTTATATTCTGCCAAATTACCAGTCACCTTTTCCATGGTTAAAGGCGGTGGTTCGCGATTTTAGTTTCGTGCGAATGCTAGACCACACAAAGCTTCTGCAACGTCTGTCTGACATTGAACTGTGTCCCAGTTTACTAGCCTGGCTCCACAGCTATACCACAGGAAGGAGGTAGAGGGTGATGGTTACTAGCCTGGCTCCACAGCTATACCACAGGAAAGAGGTAGAGGGTGATGGTTACTAGCCTGGCTCCACCACAGGAAGGAGGTAGAGGGTGATGGTTACTAGCCTGCCTCCACCACAGGAAGGAGGTAGAGGGTGATGGTTACTAGCCTGGCTCCACAGCTATACCACAGGAAGGAGGTAGAGGGTGATGGTTACTAGCCTGGCTCCACAGCTATACCACAGGAAGGAGGTAGAGGGTGATGGTTACTAGCCTGGCTCCACCACAGGAAGGAGGTAGAGGGTGATGGTTACTAGCCTGGCTCCACAGCTATACCACAGGAAGGAGGTAGAGGGTGATGGTTACTAGCCTGGCTCCACCACAGGAAGGAGGTAGAGGGTGATGGTTACTAGCCTGGCTCCACCACAGGAAGGAGGTAGAGGGTGATGGTTACTAGCCTGCCTCCACCACAGGAAGGAGGTAGATGGTGATGGCAAATGGCATATTGAGCCCTTGGTCAGAGGCCACCTCGGGTTTGCCACAAGGGGGGGACATGGTTTCACCATATCTGTTCCGTGACAGATGACATGTGGCAAGGTTAGCATGGTTAGATGGAACATTAGACTACTGACAGTGCTTTGGGGAAGGGTAGTATGTTGTGACATTGTTACTTTCACCAAATCCTAAAGTCAAACCGAATTAGGAGGTACAGCTAAAAACTGTCTTCAGATCAGCGTTTAGATTAGTCTATCATTAGGGGATGGAGCTAAAAACTGTCTTCAGATCAGCGTTTAGATTAGTCTATCATTAGGGGATGGAGCTAAAAACTGTCTTCAGATCAGCGTTTAGATTAGTCTATCATTAGGGGATGGAGCTAAAAACTGTCTTCAAATCAGCGTTTAGATTAGTCTATCATTAGGGGATGGAGCTAAACACTGTCTTCAGATCAGCGTTTAGATTAGTCTATCATTAGGGGATGGAGCTAAAAACTGTCTTCAGATCAGCGTTTAGATTAGTCTATCATTAGGGGATGGAGCTAAAAACTGTCTTCAGATCAGCGTTTAGATTAGTCTATCATTAGGGGATGGAGCTAAAAACTGTCTTCAAATCAGCGTTTAGATTAGTCTATCATTAGGGGATGGAGCTAAAAACTGTCTTCAAATCAGCGTTTAGATTAGTCTATCATTAGGGGATGGAGCTAAACACTGTCTTCAGATCAGCGTTTAGATTAGTCTATCATTAGGGGATGGAGCTAAAAACTGTCTTCAGATCAGCGTTTAGATTAGTCTATCATTAGGGGATGGAGCTAAACACTGTCTTCAGATCAGCGTTTAGATTAGTCTATCATTAGGGGATGGAGCTAAAAACTGTCTTCAAATCAGCGTTTAGATTAGTCTATCATTAGGGGATGGAGCTAAAAACTGTCTTCAAATCAGCGTTTAGATTAGTCTATCATTAGGGGATGGAGCTAAACACTGTCTTCAGATCAGCGTTTAGATTAGTCTATCATTAGGGGATGGAGCTAAACACTGTCTTCAGATCAGCGTTTAGATTAGTCTATCATTAGGGGATGGAGCTAAACACTGTCTTCAGATCAGCGTTTAGATTAGTCTATCATTAGGGGATGGAGCTAAACACTGTCTTCAGATCAGCGTTTAGTTTATGGCCTAGCCAGTCCTTGGTGCAGTAGAGGGCAGTCTTACACCAAATTGGAGGGGGAGTTGGAGGAGGTGGAAACATTTAATGATAGGCTCTATGCTGTACTTCTCTCAACACAGCCATTCTGTTACTTGTCAAACTATTGTGTCTGTCGAGGTACATATTTAGTTTGCTATCTGCATGGTTTCATACAGGTACATATTTAGGTTGCTATCTGCATGGTTTCATACAGGTACATATTTAGTTTGCTATCTGCATGGTTTCATATAGGTAGATATTTAGTTTGCTATCTGCATGGTTTCATATAGATACTGTAGGTACATATTTAGTTTGCTATCTGCATGGTTTCATATAGGTACATATTTAGTGTGCTAGCTGCATGGTTTCATATAGGTACTGTAGGTACATATTTAGTGTGCTATCTGCATGGTTTCATATAGGTACTGTAGGTACATATTTAGTGTGCTATCTACATGGTTTCATATAGATACTGTAGGTACATATTTAGGTTGCTATCTGCATGGTTTCATACAGGTACATATTCCGTTTGCTATCTGCATGGTTTCATACAGGTACATATTTAGGTTGCTATTTTCATGGTTTCATACAGGTACATATTCTGTTTGCTATCTGCATGGTTTCATACAGGTACATATTTAGGTTGCTATTTTCATGGTTTCATACAGGTACATATTTAGGTTGCTATCTGCATGGTTTCATATAGGTAGATATTTAGGTTGCTATCTGCATGGTTTCTTACAGGTACATATTCCGTTTGCTATCTGCATGGTTTCATACAGGTACATATTTAGGTTGCTATCTGCATGGTTTCATACAGGTACATATTTAGGTTGCTATCTGCATGGTTTCATACAGGTACATATTTAGGTTGCTATCTGCATGGTATCATATAGGTACATATTCCGTTTGCTATCTGCATGGTATCATACAGGTACATATTTAGTGTGCTATCTGCATGGTATCATACAGGTACATATTCCGTTTGCTATCTGTATGGTATCATACAGGTACATATTCTGTTTGCTATCTGCATGGTTTCATACAGGTACATATTTAGGTTGCTATCTGCATGGTTTCATACAGGTACATATTTAGGTTGCTATCTGCATGGTTTCATATAGGTACATATTTAGGTTGCTATTTTCATGGTTTCATACAGGTACATATTTAGGTTGCTATCTGCATGGTATCATATAGGTAGATATTTAGGTTGCTATTTTCATGGTTTCATACAGGTACATATTCTGTTTGCTATCTGCATGGTTTCATACAGGTACATATTTAGGTTGCTATCTGCATGGTTTCATATAAGTACATATTTAGGTTGCTATATTCATGGTTTCATACAGGTACATATTTAGGTTGCTATCTGCATGGTTTCATATAGGTAGATATTTAGGTTGCTATCTGCATGGTTTCATACAGGTACATATTCCGTTTGCTATCTGCTTGGTATCATATAGGTACATATTCCGTTTGATATCTGCATTGTATCATACAGGTACATATTTAGTGTGCTATCTGCATGGTATCATACAGGTACATATTCCGTTTGCTATCTGCATGGTATCATACAGGTACATATTCTGTTTGCTATCTGCATGGTATCATATAGGTACATATTCCGTTTGCTATCTGCATGGTATCATACAGGTACATATTTAGTGTGCTATCTGCATGGTATCATACAGGTACATATTCCGTTTGCTATCTGTATGGTATCATACAGGTACATATTCTGTTTGCTATCTGCATGGTTTCATACAGGTACATATTTAGGTTGCTATCTGCATGGTTTCATACAGGTACATATTTAGGTTGCTATCTGCATGGTTTCATATAGGTACATATTTAGGTTGCTATTTTCATGGTTTCATACAGGTACATATTTAGGTTGCTATCTGCATGGTATCATATAGGTAGATATTTAGGTTGCTATTTTCATGGTTTCATACAGGTACATATTCTGTTTGCTATCTGCATGGTTTCATACAGGTACATATTTAGGTTGCTATCTGCATGGTTTCATATAAGTACATATTTAGGTTGCTATATTCATGGTTTCATACAGGTACATATTTAGGTTGCTATCTGCATGGTTTCATATAGGTAGATATTTAGGTTGCTATCTGCATGGTTTCATACAGGTACATATTGTTATGAACTTGAGTGAAGACCCAAAAGCGGTTTTAACAGAAAACAGAGTTCTTTAATGAAAATACAGGAATGGCATAAATCCTCTTCCAACGTTGTCAGCGGAACAAAAAGAACGTTAGTATAGCGCAGGATGCTCCTGCCAGGCAGACTCCGACAGGACAGGACAAGGTGGAAGCAAACGAGACGACAGCTTGCTTCTGGCATCAAAAAACACAAACAAGAATCAGACACTGAAAGTAGCAGGAACAGAGAGAGAAATAGAGACCTAATCAGAGGGGGAAGAGAGAACAGGTGGGGAAGAGTGAAAGAGCTAGTTAGGGCAGATGTAGAACAGCTGAGGAATGAGAGACAGAGAAGGTAACCTAAAAAGACCAGCAGAGAGAGAGAATGAAGAGAAAGGACAGGAACAGACATAACAAGACATGACACATATTCCGTTTGCTATCTGCTTGGTATCATATAGGTACATATTCCGTTTGATATCTGCATTGTATCATACAGGTACATATTTAGTGTGCTATCTGCATGGTATCATACAGGTACATATTCCGTTTGCTATCTGCATGGTATCATACAGGTACATATTCTGTTTGCTATCTGCATGGTTTCATACAGGTACATATTCCGTTTGCTATCTGCATGGTATCATACAGGTACATATTCTGTTTGCTATCTGCATGGTTTCAAACAGGTACATATTTAGGTTGCTATCTGCATGGTTTCATACAGGTACATATTTAGTGTGCTATCTGCATGGTTTCATACAGGTACATATTTAGTGTGCTACCTGCATGGTTTCATACAGGTGCATATTTAGTGTGCTATCTGCATGGTATCATACAGGTACATATTCCGTTTGCTATCTGCATGGTTTCATACAGGTACATACTTAGGTTGCTATCTGCATGGTATCATACAGGTACATATTTAGGTTGCTATCTGCATGGTATCATACAGGTACATATTTAGGTTGCTATCTGCATGGTATCATATAGATACTGTAGGTACATATTTAGGTTGCTATCTGCATGTTATCATATAGATACTGTAGGTACATATTTAGGTTGCTATCTGCATGGTATCATACAGGTACATATTTAGGGTGCTATCTGCATGGTATCATATAGATACTGTAGGTACATATTTAGGTTGCTATCTGCATGGTATCATATAGAACCTGTAGCTACATATTTAGGTTGCTATCTGCATGGTATCATACAGGTACATATTTAGGTTGCTATCTGCATGGTATCATATAGATACTGTAGGTACACATTTAGTGTGCTATCTGCATGGTATCATACAGGTACATATTAAATGGAACAAGTGAAGGCGGTTATGAAGAATTGCCATTATTAGTGATCCTTCTTAAATTGATTAACTAGACTACAGTGCCTATATTAGTGATGTCTACATTAGTGATCCTACTTACATTGATTAACTAGACTACAGTGCCTATATTAGTGATGTCTGCATTAGTGATCCTACTTACATTGATTAACTAGACTACAGTGTCTATATTAGTGATGTCTACATTAGTGATCCTACTTACATTTATTAACTAGACTACAGTGCCTATATTAGTTATGTCTGCATTAGTGAATCTACTTACATTGATTAACTAGACTACAGTGCCTATATTAGTGATGTCTACATTAGTGATCCTACTTACATTGATTAACTAGACTGCGGTGCCTATATTAGTGATGTCTACATTAGTGATCCTACTTACATTGATTAACTAGACTACAGTGCCTATATTAGTGATGTCTACATTAGTGATCCTACTTAAATTGATTAACTAGACTACAGTGCCTATATTAGTGATGTCTACATTAGTGATCCTACTTAAATTGATTAACTAGACTACAGTGCCTATATTAGTGATGTCTACATTAGTGATCCTACTTAAATTGATTAACTAGACTACAGTGCCTATATTAGTGATGTCTACATTAGTGATCCTACTTAAATTGATTAACTAGACTACAGTGCCTATATTAGTGATGTCTACATTAGTGATCCTACTTAAATTGATTAACTAGACTACAGTGCATATATTAGTGATGTCTACATTAGTGATCCTACTTAAATTGATTAACTAGACTACAGTGCCTATATTAGTGATGTCTACATTAGTGATCCTACTTAAATTGATTAACTAGACTATGGTGCCTATATTAGTGATGCTGCTTACATTGATTAACTAGACTATGGTGCCTATATTAGTGATGCTGCTTACATTGATTAACTAGACTGCGGCGTCAACGTAGAAGTACATTATGTATTTATATAGTAGAAATATTTACATATATATTTACATACAGTGCATTCTAAGATTTAAGACACATTCTACAACCAATGATCAATATATTTATCAATAGAAGTAGAGTAGGAAAAAATCATTACTGAAAACGGTTATATATCAATACAATGACATAAACCATCGGTTTGTGGACAACATTAAACCCTTCTAGGTGTTTGTGGACAACTTGCATTAAACCCTTCTAGGTGTTTGTGGACAACTTACATTAAAGCCTTCTAGGTGTTTGTGGACAACTTGCATTAAACCCTTCTAGGTGTTTGTGGACAACTTGCTTTAAACCCTTCTAGGTGTTTGTGGACAACTTACATTAAAGCCTTCTAGGTGTTTGTGGACAACTTACATTAAACCCTTCTAGGTGTTTGTGGACAACTTACATTAAACCCTTCTAGGTGTTTGTGGACAACTTACATTAAACCCTTCTTGGTGTTTGTGGACAACTTACATTAAACCCTTCTAGGTGTTTGTGGACAACTTACATTAAAGCCTTCTAGGTGTTTGTGGACAACTTACATTAAACCCTTCTAGGTGTTTGTGGAAAACTTACATTAAACCCTTCTTGGTGTTTGTGGACAACTTGCTTTAAACCCTTCTAGGTGTTTGTGGACAACTTGAATTAAACCCTTCTAGGTGTTTGTGTAAATTCAAAAAGGGTTTTCTGATGATCAATTAGCCTTTTAATTTGATAAACTAACACAACTTGTCATTGGAACACACGAGTGATGGTTTGCTGATAGTTGGCCTTTGTACACCTATGTAGATATTCCATTAATAATCAGCTGTTTCCAGTGACAATGGTCATTTACAACAACAATGTCTACACTCTATTTCTGATCAATTTGATGTTATTTTAATGGACAAAACAAGGACATTTCTAAGTGATTCCAAACTTTTGAATGGTAGTGTATATATACATAAACAGTACAATGTAAATCATATTGACTTCCATGTATGTATATATCTTTATATTGTGTATGTATTTGGTTTGTGTTAGTGCATCCAAAAAACTATCCAAAAAATGTAAAAGCATTGTAGCCTGTTTGCTATTGCTCATATATTTGTGTTGTTTTGAGTCGCTGCTTCAGTATGTTCCTAGTGTATTACTGGAAACATTGATAAGACACTCGATATAACAATGGACAACAGAACAAGGAAAAACACAGAACAAACAATGTTAATATATTGACTAGTCTTCTCAGCTTCCTCCATGTTCCTGACCGCCTTTTCTGTGCCTAACCAAATATGACCTAGCCAAGTCACACAGGACAGATGGCAACAACACTCTTCATCTAATTTGACTCAAAATAGCTCGGCTGAAATGACTGAAAACTACCGCAATTTTCTAATTTTGTAGCTGCATCCCCCCCCCCCCCACGGCGCCTTCAAAGGGAGTCAAGATACCATTGGATGGAGTAGGAGTGGTATGCAACAAAATGCTATTTCCAACACGACACAGTCATTTCCCTGCCATAGGGCCTTGAGACCAGCTCCGCATCCCAAATACCAGCCCATTCCATATATAGTGCACTCGCTTTTACACAGCCCCATGTGGTCCCTATTCAAAAGTTGTTCACTCCCATAGAGAAAGGTGACATTTGGGACACAGATGACAGAAATCAGCACAATTCTAAATCTCTGGTGTTATTTTCTTTGTGATTACTCAGCGCTTGGATGAAGAAACTAGGAGGATATGTCAGAATATGTTGCAGACCAAGTCAAGTCCTTGACTATAAAAAGATGGTCATTATGGAACAGGAGGAGGGGAAGAGAGAGAAGAGTACAACCACAAAAAAGTATGAAAATGTATGTACTCACTACTGTAAGAGTGTCTGCCAAATTACTCAAGTGTAAATGTAAATCTACAGTACATATGCAATGTTGGATCATTCCACTGTACATATGCAATGTTGAATCATTCCACTGTACATATGCAATGTTGGATCATTCCACTGTACATATGCAATGCTGGATCATTCTACTGTACATATGCAATGATGGATCATTCCGCTGTACATATGCAATGTTGGATCATTCCACTGTACATATTCAATGCTGGATCATTCTACTGTACATATGCAATGTTGGATCATTCCACTGTACATATGCAATGCTGGATCATTCTACTGTACATATGCAATGTTGGATCATTCCACTGTACATATGCAATGTTGGATCATTCCACTGTACATATGCAATGTTGGGTCATTCTACTATACATAGGCAATGTTGGATCATTCCACTGTACATATGCAATGTTGGGTCATTCTACTATACATATGCAATGTTGGGTCATTCTACTATACATATGCAATGTTGGATCATTCTACTGTACATATGCAATGTTGGAACATTCTACAGTACATATGCAATGTTGGACATATATAGTTACGTATATAGTACATCTGCAATGCTGTTTCATTGTAGGATATGTTTCGGAGGGATGGAGAATTTGAGTTGTCTTTGATCACATTTTACCTGATGTCATGTGAAAGAGGTGTGTGGTGGTATGTGAAGTCAGAGATGTAGAGTTTTATTAAGGTTTGATATCTGACTCTGGAATTGAAGAAAACACTCATAGGATGTGATTGATCATGCTTTTGCAGCAGTGAGGTACATCCCAGGCACACGAACACACACACCGAGGCAACCCCCCCCCCCATACACACTGACACCCCCCGACACCGAGGCAACCCCCATACACAAAGACACCCCCCGACACCGAGGCAACCCCCCCCCCCCCATACACACAGACATCCCCCGATACCGAGGAAACCCCCCCACCAGACAGACATCCCCCCGACACCGAGGCAACCCCCACACCACACAGACATCCCCCCACACCGAGGCAACCCCCCATACACACAGACATCCCCCCACACCAAGGCAACCCCGCCAAACACACAGATAACAACCCACCGAGGCAACCCCCACACCCCCCACCCATACACACAGCCATACCCCACACCGAGGTAACCCCCTTATACACACAGACATCCCCCACACACCGAGGCAACCCCCCCCCGGAGGAAGCAGCACTAGCTATACCGTTTTGTCGTCCATAATGGCTGGAGGAAGCAGTACTAGCTATACCGTTTTGTCGTCCATAATGGCTGGAGGAAGCAGCACTAGCTATACCGTTTTGTAATCCATGATGGCTGGAGGAAGCAGCACTAGCTATACCGTTTTGTCGTCCATGATGGCTGGAGGAAGCAGTACTAGCTATACCGTTTTGTCGTCCATAATGGCTGGAGGAAGCAGCACTAGCTATACCGTTTTGTAATCCATGATGGCTGGAGGAAGCAGCACTAGCTATACCATTTTGTCGTCCATGATGGCTGGAGGAAGCAGCACTAGCTATACCGTTTTGTCGTCCATAATGGCTGGAGGAAGCAGCACTAGCTATACCGTTTTGTAATCCATGATGGCTGGAGGAAGCAGCACTAGCTATACCGTTTTGTCGTCCATGATGGCTGGAGGAAGCAGCACTAGCTATACCGTTTTGTCGTCCATAATGGCTGGAGGAAGCAGCACTAGCTATACAGTTTTGTAATCCATGATGGCTGGAGGAAGCAGCACTAGCTATACCGTTTTGTAATCCATGATGGCTGGAGGAAGCAGCACTAGCTACACCGTTTTGTAATCCATGATGGCTGGAGGAAGCAGCACTAGCTATACCGTTTTGTAATCCATAATGGCTGGAGGAAGCAGCACTAGCTATACCGTTTTGTAAACCATGATGGCTGGAGGAAGCAGCACTAGCTATACCGTTTTGTAATCCATGATGGCTGGAGGAAGCAGCACTAGCTATACCGTTTTGTCGTCCATGATGGCTGGAGGAAGCAGCACTAGCTATACCGTTTTGTCGTCCATAATGGCTGGAGGAAGCAGCACTAGCTATACAGTTTTGTAATCCATGATGGCTGGAGGAAGCAGCACTAGCTATACAGTTTTGTAATCCATGATGGCTGGAGGAAGCAGCACTAGCTATACCGTTTTGTAATCCATGATGGCTGGAGGAAGCAGCACTAGCTACACCGTTTTGTAATCCATGATGGCTGGAGGAAGCAGCACTAGCTATACCGTTTTGTAATCCATAATGGCTGGAGGAAGCAGCACTAGCTATACCGTTTTGTAAACCATGATGGCTGGAGGAAGCAGCACTAGCTATACCGTTTTGTAATCCATGATGGCTGGAGGAAGCAGCACTAGCTACACCGTTTTGTAATCCATGATGGCTGGAGGAAGCAGCACTAGCTATACCGTTTTGTAATCCATAATGGCTGGAGGAAGCAGCACCAGCTCTACCGTTTTGTAATCCATAATGGCTGGAGGAAGCAGCACTAGCTATACCGTTTTGTAATCCATGATGGCTGGAGGAAGCAGCACTAGCTATTCCGTTTTGTCGTCCATAATAGCTGGTGGAAGCAGCACCAGCTCTACCGTTTTGTCTTCCATGATGGCTGGGGGAAGCAGCACTAGCTATACCATTTTGTCGTCCATAATGGCTGGAGGAAGCAGCACTAGCTCTACCGTTTTGTCTTCCATGATGGCTGGAGGAAGCAGCACTAGCTATACCGTTTTGTCGTCCATGATGGCTGGAGGAAGCAGCACTAGCTATACCGTTTTGTCTTCCATAATGGCTTGAGGAAGCAGTACTAGCTATACCGTTTTGTCGTCCATGATGGCTGGAGGAAGCAGCACGAACTATATCAGTTTATACAGTGCCTTGCAAAAGTATTCGGCCACCTTGAACTTTGCGACCTTTTGACACATTTCAGGCTTCAAACATAAAGATATAAAACTGTATTTTTTTGTGAAGAATCAACAACAAGTGGGACACAATCATGAAGTGGAACGACATTTATTTGATATTTCAAACTTTTTTAACAAATCAAAAATGAAAAATTGGGCGTGCAAAATTATTCAGCCCCTTTACTTTCAGTGCAGCAAACTCTCTCCAGAAGTTCAGTGAGGATCTCTGAATGATCCAATGTTAATCTACATGACTAATGATGATAAATACAATCCACCTGTGTGTAATCAAGTCTCCGTATAAATGCACCTGCACTGTGATAGTCTCAGAGGTCTGTTAAAAGCGCAGAGAGCATCATGAAGAACAAGGAACACACCAGGCAGGTCCGAGATACTGTTGTGAAGAAGTTTAAAGCCGGATTTGGATACAAAAAGATTTCCCAAGCTTTAAACATCCCAAGGAGCACTGTGCAAGCGATAATATTGAAATGGAAGGAGTATCAGACCACTGCAAATCTACCAAGACCTGGCCGTCCCTCTAAACTTTCAGCTCATACAAGGAGAAGACTGATCAGAGATGCAGCCAAGAGGCCCATGATCACTCTGGATGAACTGCAGAGATCTACAGCTGAGGTGGGAGACTCTGTCCATAGGACAACAATCAGTCGTATATTGCACAAATCTGGCCTTTATGGAAGAGTGGCAAGAAGAAAGACATTTCTTAAAGATATCCATAAAAAGTGTTGTTTAAAGTTTGCCACAAGCCACCTGGGAGACACACCAAACATGTGGAAGAAGGTTCTCTGGTCAAATGAAACCAAAATTTTACTTTTTGGCAACAATGCAAAACGTTATGTTTGGCGTAAAAGCAACACAGCTCATCACCGTGAACACACCATCCCCACTGGCAAACATGGTGGTGGCAGCATCATGGTTTGGGCCTGCTTTTCTTCAGCAGGGACGGGGAAGATGGTTAAAATTGATGGGAAGATGGATGGCGCCAAATACAGGACCATTCTGGAAGAAAACCTGATGGAGTCTGCAAAAGACCTGAGACTGGGACGGAGTTTTGTCTTCCAACAAGACAATGATTCAAAACATAAAGCAAAATCTACAATGGAATGGTTCAAAAATAAACATATCCAGGTGTTAGAATGGCCAAGTCAAAGTCCAGACCTGAATCCAATCGAGAATCTGTGGAAAGAACTAAAAACTGCTGTTCACAAATGCTCTCCATCCAACCTCACTGAGCTCGAGCTGTTTTGCAAGGAGGAATGGGAAAAAAATTCAGTCTCTCGATGTGCAAAACTGATAGAGACATACCCCAAGCGACTTACAGCTGTAATTGCAGCAAAAGGTGGCACTACAAAGTATTAACTTAAGGGGGATGAATAATTTTGCACGCCCAATTTTTCAGTTTTTGATTTGTTAAAAAAGTTTGAAATATCCAATAAATATCGTTCCACTTCATGATTGTGTCCCACTTGTTGTTGATTCTTCACAAAAAAATACAGTTTTATATCTTTATGTTTGTTTTTGCCACATTTCAGGCTTCAAACATAAAGATATAAAACTGTATTTTTTTGTGAAGAATCAACAACAAGTGGGACACAATCATGAAGTGGAACGACATTTATTGGATTTTTCAAACTTTTTTAACAAATCAAAATCTGAAATATTGGGCGTGCAAAATTATTCATCCCCCTTAAGTTAATACTTTTGCACATCGAGAGACTGAAATTTTTTCCCATTCCTCCTTTCAAAACAGCTCGAACTCAGTGAGGTTGGATGGAGAGCATTTGTGAACAGCACTTTTCAGGTCTTTCCACAGATTCTCGATTGGATTCAGGTCTGGACTTTGACTTGGCCATTCTAACACCTGGATATGTTTATTTTTGAACCATTCCATTGTAGATTTTGCTTCATGTTTTGGATCATTGTCTTGTTGAAAGACAAATCTCCGTCCCAGTCTCAGGTCTTTTGCAGACTCCATCAGTACATTGCATATGTACAGTAGAATGACCCATCTTCCAGGATGGTCCTGTAATTGGCTCCATCCATCTTCCCATCAATTTTAACATTCTTCCCTGTCCCTGCTGAAGAAAAACAGGCCCAAACCATGATGCTGCCACCACCATGTTTGACAGTGGGGATGGTGTGGTCAGGGTGATGAGCTGTGTTGCTTTTACGCCAAACATAACGTTTTGCATTGTTGCCAAAAAGTTCAATTTTGGTTTTATCTGACCAGAGCACCTTCTTCCACATGTTTGGTGTGTCTCCCAGGTGGCTTGTGGCAAACTTTAAACGACACTTTTTATGGATATCTTTAAGAAATGGCTTTCCTCTTGCCACTCTTCCATAAAGGCCAGATTTGTGCAATATACGACTGATTGTTGTCCTATGGACAGAGTCTCCCACCTCAGCTGTAGATCTCTGCAGTTCATCCAGAGTGATCATGGGCCTCTTGGCTGCATCTCTGATCAGTCTTCTCCTTGTATGAGCTGAAAGTTTAGAGGGACGGCCAGGTCTTGGTAGATTTGCAGTGGTCTGATACTCCTTTCATTTCAATATTATCGCTTGCACAGTGCTCCTTGGGATGTTTAAAGCTTGGGAAATCTTTTTGTATCCAAAGCTTTAAACTTCTTCACAACAGTATCTCGGACCTGCCTGGTGTGTTCCTTGTTTTTCATGATGTTCTCTGCGCTTTTAACGGACCTCTGAGACTATCACAGTGCAGGTGCATTTATACAGAGACTTGATTACACACAGGTGGATTGTATTTATCATCATTAGTCATTTAGGTCAACATTGGATCATTCAGAGATCCTCACTGAACTTCTGGAGAGAGTTTGCTGCACTGAAAGTAAAGGGGCTGAATAATTTTGCACGCCCAATTTTTCAGTTTTTGATTTGTTAAAAAAGTTTGAAATATCCAATAAATGTCGTTCCACTTCATGATTGTGTCCCACTTGTTGTTGATTCTTCACAAAAAAATACAGTTTTATATCTTTATGTTTGAAGCCTGAAATGTGACAAAAGGTCGCAAAGTTCAAGGGGGCCGAATACTGTATATATATAGTATACTACTTTGACCAGCGCCCATAGTGCACTGTATAGGGTGCCATTTGGGATGGGGGCCCAGAGTACACAGGCAGGCCCAGAGCACACAGGCAGGCCCAGAGCACACAGGCAGGCCCAGAGCACACAGACAGGCCCAGAGCACACAGGCAGGCCCAGAGCACACAGGCAGGCCCAGAGCACACAGGCAGGCCCCAGAGCACACAGGCAGGCCCAGAGCACACAGGCAGGCCCAGAGCACACAGACAGGCCCAGAGCACACAGGCAGGCCCCAGAGTACACAGGCAGGCCCAGAGCACACAGGCAGGCCCAGAGCACACAGGCAGGCCCAGAGCACACAGGCAGGCCCAGAGTACACAGGCAGGCCCAGAGCACACAGGCAGGCCCAGAGCACACAGGCAGGCCCAGAGTACACAGGCAGGCCCAGAGCACACAGGCAGGCCCAGAGAACACAGGCAGGCCCAGAGAACACAGACAGGCCAAGTCCTTTGTATTAGGGGCCCCTGGACTTTTGAGGCCGTGGACACATTAGGAAGGATGATGGACCAGGATCATTGCCTTTATGTCTACAGATCCGTGTTAGCATTGTGTGTGTGTGTGTGTACACATTCCTTTGTAGTGGCTTTCACCAGGGAAGAGACTGGTGGAACAGAGAAAGGCGGGGTAACCAGCTTAGTTATTTGACATTGTTTCCTTCAACCTCCCAGACAATCAGTCAGCTTTTGTCTTTTACAGTTCTGGGATTCTCTTTCTGATCTGTTCTTTCCTTTATCTGTTTTAATGTCTGTCTCTCTATTCTGTTTATTGTGGCATTTCCTGTACATGCAAATGTATTTTGCGAATGAAGTAGATTCTGACTCTTTATGAAGAGGTTGTGTCCTGTACGTTCACCAGACAAATTGTAACCTGAGGGTTTGAACAATCTATCAACTTTCTTATCAACCTACTCAGTGTCATTTTGTGATGGGTATTTAAACAGCATCATGAAGTAATGTATTAGAAAGCAGGTAACTAATATTCTCATCCATGTACATCTCAACCATAACTAGTAAGCTGACTCAACATGCTTTTCACGTTTCATGATACCCAGTCCTGTTATTATAACATGTTAGTCAGTGGTTACTTGAATGGTGATTGAGCTACTCTCAATTCTATAGCTGAACCCAGACCAGTTTCCCTGCCACACTGGTCCCCAATGAGCTACTCTCAATTCTATAGCTGAACCCAGACCAGTTTTCCTGCTTCACATAAACGGAGAAAAGCACAGCGAGATCCTTGATGAAAACCTGCCCGAGATCGCTCATGATTTCAGACTGGGGCGAAGGTGGTCCCTAAGCACACAGCCAAGACAGCGCAGCAGTGGCTTCGGGACAAGAATCTGAATGTCCTTGAGTGGCCCGGACTTGAACCCGATCGAACAATCACCTTTCAATGTCCTACCAATAACATTCCCCTTTCATTGGTCTACCAATAACATTTACCTTTCATTGGTCTACCAAAAACATTCACCTTTCATTGGTCTACCAATAACATTCACCTTTCATTGGTCTACCAGTAACATTCACCTTTCATTGGTCTACCAGTAACATTCACCTTTCATTGGTCTACCAGTAACATTCACCTTTCATTGGTCTACCAGTAACATTCACCTTTCATTGGTCTACCAATAACATTCACCTTTCATTCGTCTACCAGTAACATTCACCTTTCATTGGTCTACCAGTAACATTCACCTTTCATTGGTCTACCAATAACATTCACCTTTCATTCGTCTACCAGTAACATTCACCTTTCATTGGTCTACCAGTAACATTCACCTTTCATTGGTCTACCAGTAACATTCACCTTTCATTGGTCTACCAATAACATTCCCCTTTCATTGGTCTACCAATAACATTCACCTTTCATTGGTCTACCAATAACATTCACCTTTCATTGGTCTACCAAAAAAATTCACCTTTCATTGGTCTACCAATAACATTCACCTTTCATTGGTCTACCAAAAACATTCACCTTTCATTGGTCTACCAATAACATTCACCTTTCAATGTCCTACCAATAACATTCACCTTTCATTGGTCTACCAGTAACATTCACCTTTAATTGGTCTACCAGTAACATTCACCTTTCAATGTCCTACCAATAACATTCACCTTTCATTGGTCTACCAGTAACATTCACCTTTCATTGGTCTACCAGTAACATTCACCTTTCATTGGTCTACCAGTAACATTCACCTTTCATTGGTCTACCAAAAACATTCACCTTTCATTGGTCTACCAATAACATTCACCTTTCATTGGTCTACCAATAACATTCACCTTTCATTGGTCTACCAATAACATTCACCTTTCATTGGTCTACCAATAACATTCACCTTTCATTGGTCTACCAATAACATTCACCTTTCATTGGTCTACCAGTAACATTCACCTTTCAATGTCCTACCAGTAACATTCACCTTTCATTGGTCTACCAATAACATTCCCCTTTCATTGGTCTACCAATAACATTCCCCTTTCATTGGTCTACCAATAACATTCACCTTTCATTGGTCTACCAAAAACATTCACCTTTCATTGGTCTACCAATAACATTCACCTTTCAATGTCCTACCAATAACATTCACCTTTCATTGGTCTACCAGTAACATTCACCTTTATTTGGTCTACCAGTAACATTCACCTTTCATTGGTCTACCAGTAACATTCACCTTTCATTGGTCTACCAGTAACATTCACCTTGGGAAATTGGAATAACCTGTAATTTTATCAAAGAAGCAAGAATTAAGAAGGTTAATGGGCTGTATATCTTTGGATTTGCTGTAGATTTGAAGAATGTGAAGAAAATGGTCTAAATTGTTCCGATCATTTAAAACTAATTTCCAATTTCCTATCATTGAAAATAATTTCCAATTTCCTAGCATTGAAAATAATTTCCAATTTCCTAACATTGAAAGTGTAAGTTAAACAGCTAAGTTTTCTCTGAGAACCTCTTATTCTTACCATCTTTAATGTGTAACTGGGGGATGATTATCAGTACGCTTCACAGGATGGGAATTGTGAAAAAGAAAATAATGCCGCATTTAATATATTACCCATTAATCAACTGCCTTCGCTCAGAGATCTACCATTTCACTCAGAAAAAAATGTCGATACGAACCAAAACTGCTTTTAGAGAGAGAAAAAAAAGTGCTGAAAGAAACTGAGATCCCGCCGTCTCTCTGTCTGTCTGACAAGCCTGAATGCTGGAGATCTGTGTACTCCCGTCAGCACTCCCCCCCCCTCACTAAACCCCCTCTCCACTAAACCCCCAGCTTCCAAGTAGGAGACAGCAGAGTCTGAGACAGCTTCCAGGTAGGAGACCGACAGTCTGAGACAGGAGGGTGAGGAGAACGGAGTGGAAAAGGGTGTGGAAGGAGGGGTGAGGTATTCCACTCCGGTTGGTCTCAGATAGGAGGGTGGGGGTGAGAAGGCGTGGGAGTCGGTCAGACTCATTTCTGAGAGAAATGCTCTCTGCTTCTCCTGGTGTTGTGGCTGGTGGAGGGGAACCTGGAGATAGAGAGCCTGCTCCTCTCTCTCTGGGGAACCTGGAGACAGAGCCTGCTCCTCTCTCTCTGGGGAACCTGGAGACAGAGCCTGCTCTTCTCTCTCTGGGGACCTGGAGACAAGAGGGCCTGCTCCTCTCTCTCTGGGGATTCTGGAAATGGAGAGCCTGCTCCACTCTCTGGGGAACCTGGAGACAGAGCCTGCTCCTCTCTCTCTCTGGGGAACCTGGAGACAGAGCCTGCTCCTCTCTCTCTGGGGAACCTGGAGACTGAGCCTGCTCCTCTCTCTGGGGAACCTGGAGACAGAGCCTGCTCCTCTCTCTCTGGGGAACCTGGAGACAGAGCCTGCTCCTCTCTCTCTGGGGAACCTGGAGACAGAGCCTGCTCCTCTCTCTTTGGGGAACCTGGAGACAGAGCCTGCTCCTCTCTCTCTGGGGAACCTGAAGACAGAGATCCTGCTCCATTCTCTGGGGAACCTGGAGACAGAGAGCCTGCTCCACTCTCTGGGGAGGCTTTTACGGTGTCACTTTAATGTGTAGGTGGAGCCTCCCAGGCACCAGCGCGGCCGCTCTCATTCAGCACCGGTAACCAGATCACTGCTCTCACTGCACACCCTGTGCTAAAAAGCTAACATTCTCGACTCTAAAGGCGTCTGTGGTCAGAGCACTATCTCTCTCCCTCTCTCTCTCCCCTTTTCTTTTTGTCTCTCATCGTTTCTTTTCATCTTTTTCTGTGTCTCTTTTTTGCCTTCACTCTTCCTCTCTCTCTCTCTCTCCCTCTCTTTCTATCTCTCCCTCTTTTACCATCTGTTTCTCTTCTATTTCCTCCAACTTTCTCTCTTCCTCTAGTTAAATAAATACAAATTATCGTTCTCTTATCTCTGTTTCCTCCAGCAGCCTGCCTGCCTTTTGCTTAGATTATCCAGAGCGACTAAGAGGACAAAACAATTTGATTTCAGAACTGAACCAACTAGTTATCTTTCTTCCCTTCAACCCAAATCGGCCGATTCCCCTACAGATAGACTAGATAGTCAGATAGACTAGTTTCCTGTGTGTGAAAAAAATTCCCACGGCATCTAAATAATAGGGAAGATTGATATTCCTCTTATTACATTTTCAAACTAAACAGTTTTCAGATAATGACTGTAGCAGTTCAATAAGGACTAGATACACAACACTTTTACCTGTCCAAATATTTCTCAGAATTTGTATCACATGATTTATTAGGAGAAGTGACGACGTTCGTAATAGAAGCAGCAGTTAAGGTCAACGGTCAAAACATATTGGTACAACAGTAGCCAACTCCTCTTTCTATTCTGGTTAGAGCCAGTTTGCTCTGTTCTGTGAAGGGAGTAACACACAGCAATGTACGAGATCTTTGGCAATTTCTCGGCATGGAATAAGCCTTAATTTCTCAGAGCAAGAACAGATTCATGAGTTTCAGACGAAAGGTCTTTGTTTCTGGCCATTTTGAGCCTGTAATCGAACCCACACATGCTGATGCTTCAGATACTCAACTAGTCTAAAGAAGGCCATATTTATTGCTTCTTTAATCAGGACAACAGTTTTCAGCTGTGCTAACATAATTGTTAAAGGGTTTTCTAATGATCAATTAGCCATTTAAAATTATAAACTTGGAATAGCTAACACAGCGTGCCATTGGAACACAGCAGTGATGGTTGATGATAATGGGCCTCTGTACACCTATGTAGATATTCTATAAAGAAATATGCCGTTTCCAGCGACAATAGTCATTTACAACATTAACAATGTCTACACTGTATTTCTGATCAATTTGATGTTATTTTAATGGACAAAAAAAATGTGCTTTTCTTTCAAAAACAAGAACATTTCTAACTGACCCCAAACTGTTGAACCTTAGCGTACATCTCGTAGAGTGATGTGTCTGTATATATATATATATATATATATATATATATATATATAGTTTGGGTAGCCTACCACAAGCTTCCCACATTAAGTTGAGTGAATTTTGGCCCATTCCTCCTGACAGAGCTGATGTAACTGAGTCAGGTTTGTAGGCCTCCTTGCTCGCACATGCTGTTTCAGTTCTGCCCACAAATTTTCTATAGGATTGAGGTCTGGGCTTTGTGATGGCCACTCCAATACCTTGACTTTGTTGTCCTTATGTCATTTTGCCACAACTTTTGGAAGTATGCTTGGGGTCATTGTCCATTTGGAAGACCCATTTGCGACCAAGCTTTAACTTCCTGACTGATGTCTTGAGATGTTGCTTCAATATATGCACATAATTTTCCTGCCTCATGATGCCATTTATTTTATGAAGTGCACCAGTCCCTCCTGCAGCAAAGCACCTCCACAACATGATGCTGCCACCCTCGTGCTTCCCGGTTGGGATGGTGTTCTTCGGCTTGCAAGCCTCCCCCTTTTTCCTCCAAACGTAACGATGGTCATTATGGCCTATTAGTTCTATTTTTGTTTCATCAGACCAGAGGACATTTCTCCAAAACGTGTGCAGTTGCAAACTGTAGTCTGGCTTTTTTATGGCGGTTCTGAGCAGTGGCTTCTTTCTTGTTGAGCGGCCTTTCAGGTTATGTCTTGAAATGTTGCTTCAAAATATCCACATAATGTTTTATATATATATATATAGCGCTGGTACAGTGACTGAGCAGGATCTATGTATATCTTGTACGGTGACTCAGTAGTATGTAGGCACTGTAACATGTACTCTCTGTATCTCTCTACGTCTCAGAAGATAATCTCGCCTTCACATGATCACACCCCTTCTAAGATGGGAATCTAAATGTATCATTTCCTATTCGCTGAGCCACAATAGCCCCAACAAAACGAAGAAGACACTGAGTGTCACTCCTGCCTCAGACTCACAACAGCTTATTGATATTCCCTAAACCCCCAACACCCCATCGTGCCCCCCTCCCCCTGACCAGCTCTAAGTGAGTATAGGGTGTCCACTCCTTCCACGGTTGGCGCCAAGCTCTGTCTTCTATGCACCACAAACAGAATTCATTGCAAGTCAATCCAACAAAGTACAACTGATCAGTAAACCACTTAGTAATTCTCGCTCTTCTACCGGGTCTTAGTTATTCCACCGTCAAGCTTTAAATGTGTTTTAAATTCAGTCATTCATTTTTATATAGATATAGGTTGTTTGTTTTGTTCCTATATTGGTAGCCTATGTCCCTGTCCCTGTCCCAGTCCCTATGTCCCTATATCACTATGTCCCTATATCCATATGTCTCTATGTCCCTGTCCCTATATCACTATATCCCTATATCACTATGTCCCTGTCCCTATATCACTATGTCCCTATATCCATATGTCTCTATGTCCCTGTCCCTATATCACTATGTCCCTATATCACTATGTCCCTGTCCCTGTCCCAGTCCCTATGTCCCTATGTCCCTGTCCCTGTCCCAGTCCCTATGTCCCTATATCACTATGTCCCTATATTCATATGTCTCTATGTCCCTGTCCCTATATCACTATGTCCCTATGTCCCGATATCCACATGTCCCTATATCCCTAAGTCCCTATATCCATATGTCTCTATGTCCCTATATCCCTATATCACTATGTCCCTATATCACTATGTCCCTATGTCCCTATGTCCCTATATCCCTATGTCCCTATATCACTATGTCCCTATATCCCTATGTCCCTATGTCCCTGTCCCTGTCCCAGTCCCTATGTCCCTATATCACTATGTCCCTATATCCATATGTCTCTATGTCCCTGTCCCTATGTCCCTATATCACTATGTCCCTATATCCATATGTCTCTATGTCCCTGTCCCTATATCACTATGTCCCTATGTCCCGATATCTCTATGTCCCTATATCACTATGTCCCTATATCCATATGTCTCTATGTCCCTGTCCCTATATAACTATGTCCCTATATCACTATGTCCCTATGTCCCTATATCACTATGTCCCCATGTCCCTATATCTCTATGTCCCTATATCACTATGTCCCTATATCCATATGTCTCTATGTCCCTGTCCCTATATAACTATGTCCCTATATCACTATGTCCCTATGTCCCTATATCACTATGTCCCTATGTCCCTATATCACTATGTCCCTATGTCCCTATATCCCTATATCCATATATCACTATGTCCCTATATCCCTATGTCCCTATATCCATATATCACTATGTCCCTATGTCCCTATGTCCCTATATCCCTATGTCCCTATATCCATATGTCCCTACTTCCCTGTCCCTATGTCCCTATATCACTATGTCCCTATATCCATATGTCTCTATATCCCTATATCCCTATATCACTATGTCCCTATATCACTATGTCCCTATGTCCCTATGTCCCTACTTCCCTCTTTGTCCCTTTGTCCCTATATCCCTATGTCCCTATATCCCTATGTCCCTACTTCCCTGTCCCTATGTCCCTATGTCCCTGTCCCTATGTCCCTATATCACTATGTCCCTATGTCCCTATATCCCTATGTCCCTATATCACTATGTCCCTACTTCCCTGTCCCTATGTCCCTATGTCCCTATATCACTATGTCCCTATATCCATATGTCTCTATATCCCTATATCCCTATATCACTATGTCCCTATATCACTATGTCCCTATGTCCCTACTTCCCTGTCCCTATGTCCCTATATCCCTATGTCCCTATATCCCTATGTCCCTACTTCCCTGTCCCTATGTCCCTATGTCCCAGTCCCTATGTCCCTATATCACTATGTCCCTATGTCCCTATATCCCTATGTCCCTATATCACTATGTCCCTGTCCCTGTCCCAGTCCCTATGTCCCTATATCACTATGTCCCTATATCCATATGTCTCTATGTCCCTGTCCCTATATCACTATGTCCCTATATCACTATGTCCCTGTCCCTATATCACTATGTCCCTATATCCATATGTCTCTATGTCCCTGTCCCTATATCACTATGTCCCTATATCACTATGTCCCTGTCCCTGTCCCAGTCCCTATGTCCCTATGTCCCTGTCCCTGTCCCAGTCCCTATGTCCCTATATCACTATGTCCCTATATCCATATGTCTCTATGTCCCTGTCCCTATATCACTATGTCCCTATGTCCCGATATCCACATGTCCCTATATCCCTAAGTCCCTATATCCATATGTCTCTATGTCCCTATATCCCTATATCACTATGTCCCTATATCACTATGTCCCTATGTCCCTATGTCCCTATATCCCTATGTCCCTATATCACTATGTCCCTATATCCCTATGTCCCTATGTCCCTGTCCCTGTCCCAGTCCCTATGTCCCTATATCACTATGTCCCTATATCCATATGTCTCTATGTCCCTGTCCCTATGTCCCTATATCACTATGTCCCTATATCCATATGTCTCTATGTCCCTGTCCCTATATCACTATGTCCCTATGTCCCGATATCTCTATGTCCCTATATCACTATGTCCCTATATCCATATGTCTCTATGTCCCTGTCCCTATATAACTATGTCCCTATATCACTATGTCCCTATGTCCCTATATCACTATGTCCCTATGTCCCTATATCTCTATGTCCCTATATCACTATGTCCCTATATCCATATGTCTCTATGTCCCTGTCCCTATATAACTATGTCCCTATATCACTATGTCCCTATGTCCCTATATCACTATGTCCCTATGTCCCTATATCACTATGTCCCTATGTCCCTATATCACTATGTCCCTATATCCCTATATCCATATATCACTATGTCCCTATATCCCTATGTCCCTATATCCATATATCACTATGTCCCTATGTCCCTATGTCCCTATATCCCTATGTCCCTATATCCATATGTCCCTACTTCCCTGTCCCTATGTCCCTATATCACTATGTCCCTATATCCATATGTCTCTATATCCCTATATCCCTATATCACTATGTCCCTATATCACTATGTCCCTATGTCCCTATGTCCCTACTTCCCTGTCCCTATGTCCCTATATCCCTATGTCCCTATATCCCTATGTCCCTACTTCCCTGTCCCTATGTCCCTATGTCCCTGTCCCTATGTCCCTATATCACTATGTCCCTATGTCCCTATATCCCTATGTCCCTATATCACTATGTCCCTACTTCCCTGTCCCTATGTCCCTATGTCCCTATATCACTATGTCCCTATATCCATATGTCTCTATATCCCTATATCCCTATATCACTATGTCCCTATATCACTATGTCCCTATGTCCCTATGTCCCTACTTCCCTGTCCCTATGTCCCTATATCCCTATGTCCCTATATCCCTATGTCCCTACTTCCCTGTCCCTATGTCCCTATGTCCCTGTCCCTATGTCCCTATATCACTATGTCCCTATGTCCCTATATCCCTATGTCCCTATATCACTATGTCCCTGTCCCTGTCCCAGTCCCTATGTCCCTATATCACTATGTCCCTATATCCATATGTCTCTATGTCCCTGTCCCTATATCACTATGTCCCTATATCACTATGTCTCTGTCCCTATATCACTATGTCCCTATATCCATATGTCTCTATGTCCCTGTCCCTATATCACTATGTCCCTATATCACTATGTCCCTGTCCCTGTCCCAGTCCCTATGTCCCTATGTCCCTGTCCCAGTCCCTATGTCCCTATATCACTATGTCCCTATATCCATATGTCTCTATGTCCCTGTCCCTATATCACTATTTCCCTATGTCCCGATATCCACATGTCCCTATATCCCTAAGTCCCTATATCCATATGTCTCTATGTCCCTATATCCCTATATCACTATGTACCTATATCACTATGTCCCTATGTCCCTATATCCCTATGTCCCTATATCACTATGTCCCTATATCCCTATGTCCCTATGTCCCTGTCCCTGTCCCAGTCCCTATGTCCCTATATCACTATGTCCCTATATCCATATGTCTCTATGTCCCTGTCCCTATGTCCCTATATCACTATGTCCCTATATCCATATGTCTCTATGTCCCTGTCCCTATATCACTATGTCCCTATGTCCCGATATCTCTATGTCCCTATATCACTATGTCCCTATATCCATATGTCTCTATGTCCCTGTCCCTATATAACTATGTCCCTATATCACTATGTCCCTATGTCCCTATATCACTATGTCCCTATGTCCCTATATCTCTATGTCCCTATATCACTATGTCCCTATATCCATATGTCTCTATGTCCCTGTCCCTATATAACTATGTCCCTATATCACTATGTCTCTATGTCCCTATATCACTATGTCCCTATGTCCCTATATCACTATGTCCCTATATCACTATGTCCCTATATCCCTATATCCATATATCACTATGTCCCTATATCCCTATGTCCCTATATCCATATATCACTATGTCCCTATGTCCCTATGTCCCTATATCCCTATGTCCCTATATCCATATGTCCCTACTTCCCTGTCCCTATGTCCCTATATCACTATGTCCCTATATCCATATGTCTCTATATCCCTATATCCCTATATCACTATGTCCCTATATCACTATGTCCCTATGTCCCTAAGTCCCTACTTCCCTGTCCCTATGTCCCTGTCCCTATGTCCCTATATCACTATGTCCCTATGTCCCTATATCCCTATGTCCCTATATCACTATGTCCCTACTTCCCTGTCCCTATGTCCCTATGTCCCTGACCCTATGTCTCTATGTCCCTATATCCCTATATCCCTATGTCCCTATATCACTATGTTCCTACTTCCCTGTCCCTATGTCCCTATATCACTATGTCCCTATATCCATATGTCTCTATATCCCTATATCCCTATATCACTATGTCCCTATATCACTATGTCCCTATGTCCCTAAGTCCCTACGTCCCTGTCCCTATGTCCCTATGTCCCTATATCCCTATGTCCATATATCACTTTTTCCCTATGTCCCTATGTCCCTATGTCACTATGTCCCTGTCCCTATGTCCCTATATAACTATGTCCCTAAGTCCCTATATCCCTATGTCCATATATCACTATGTCCCTATGTCCCTATGTCACTATGTCCCTATGTCCCTATATCCCTATGTCCATATATCCCTATGTCCCTATGTCCCTGTCCCTATGTCCCTATATCACTATGTCCCTATATCACTATGTCACAATATCACTATGTCCCTATATCCCTATGTCCATATATCACTATGTCCCTATGTCCCTATGTCACTATGTCCCTATGTCCCTATATCCCTATGTCCATATATCCCTATGTCCCTATGTCCCTGTCCCTATGTCCCTGTCCCTATGTCCCTATGTCACTATGTCCCTATGTCCCTGTCCCTATGTCACTATGTCCCTATGTCCCTATATCCCTATGTCCATATATCACTATGTTCCTATGTCCCTGTCCCTATGTCCCTGTCCCTATGTCCCTATGTCACTATGTCCCTATGTCCCTGTCACTATGTCCCTATGTCCCTATATCCCTATGTCCATATATCACTATGTCCCTGTCCCTTTGTCCATATATCACTATGTCCCTATGTCCCTGTCCCTATGTCCCTATATCACTATGTCCCTATGTCTCTATATCCCTATGTCACAATATAACTATGTCCCTGTCCCTATGTCCCTATATCACTATGTCCCTATGTCCCTGCCCCTATGTCCTATGTCACTATGTCCCTATGTCCCTGTTCCTATATCCCTATATCCCTATATCACTATGTCCCTATATCACTATGTCCCTATGTCCCTATATCACTATGTCCCTATGTCCCTGCCCCTATGTCCTATGTCACTATGTCCCTACTTCCCTGTCCCTATATCCCTATGTCCCTACTTCCCTGTCCCTATATCACTATGTCCCTATGTCCCTATATCCCTATGTCCCTATATCACTATGTCCCTACTTCCCTGTCCCTATGTCCCTATGTCCCTGACCCTATGTCTCTATGTCCCTATATCCCTATATCACTATGTCCCTATATCACTATGTCCCTATGTCCCTATATCCCTATGTCCCTATATCACTATGTCCCTACGTCCCTGTCCCTATGTCCCTATATCCCTATGTCCATATATCACTATGTCCCTATGTCCCTATGTCACTATGTCCCTGTCCCTATGTCCCTATATCACTATGTCCCTATATCCCTATGTCCATACATCACTATGTCCCTATGTCCCTGTCCCTATGTCCCTGTCCCTATGTCCCTATCTCACTATGTCCCTATGTCCCTGTCACTATGTCCCTATGTCCCTGTCCCTATGTCACTATGTCCCTATGTCCCTATATCCCTATGTCCATATATCACTATGTTCCTATGTCCCTGTCCCTATGTCCCTGTCCCTATGTCCCTATGTCACTATGTCCCTATGTCCCTATGTCCCTATGTCCCTGTCACTATGTCCCTATGTCCCTATATCCCTATGTCCATATATCACTATGTCCCTGTCCCTTTGTCCATATATCACTATGTCCCTATGTCCCTGTCCCTATGTCCCTATATCACTATGTCCCTATGTCTCTATATCCCTATGTCACAATATAACTATGTCCCTGTCCCTATGTCCCTATATCACTATGTCCCTATGTCCCTGCCCCTATGTCCTATGTCACTATGTCCCTATGTCCCTATGTCACTATGTCCATATATCACTATGTCCCTATGTCCCTGTGTCCCTGTGTCCCTGTGGTATTGCATGTTACTAATCATTGAGCTTTAGAACAGTATGCTATGGAATGCTTTGAAATAGAGGTGAATTACATTTCAGGTCAAATGCACCAAAGCAAGAGAATAATATTGAATTGAAAACCATGCGCATCTGTGAAAAGAGAAGTTCAAATAAAAAATAAATAAAAAACACTTCAGATTATAATGAGCTTACAGTATTATTTTTTGGCACAGATCTGTGGTCTTTTTAGTGACGGAAAAACCTAATTTCTGTTTAGTGTTCATCAGTAGCTCTGCAACCCTGTTTAGTGTTCATCAGTAGCTCTGCAACCCTGTTTAGTGTTCATCAGTAGCTCGGCAACCCTGTTTAGTGTTCATCAGTAGCTCGGCAACCCTGTTTAGTGTTCATCAGTAGCTCGGCAACCCTGTTTAGTGTTCATCAGTAGCTCGGCAACCCTGTTTAGTGTTCATCAGTAGCTCGACAACACTGTTTAGTGTTCATCGGTAGCTCTGCAACCCTGTTTAGTGTTCATCAGTAGCTCGGCAACCCTCTTTAGTGTTAATCAGTAGCTCGGCAACCCTGTTTAGTGTTAATCAGTAGCTCGGCAACCCTGTTAAGTGTTCATCATTAGCTTGGCAACCCTGTTTAGTGTTCATCAGTAGCTCTGCAACCCTGTTAAGTGTTCCTCAGTAGCTCTGCAAACATGTGGAAAAAACAGTTTGATCTGCTGTTTGAAGTAGATCAACAACTGTTGTAGTCTAATAGCCAATGGTTTGTTGTAGTCATATAGCCATAGCCAATTGTTTTGTTGTAGTCATATAGCCATAGCCAATTGTTTTGTTGTAGTCATATAGCCAATGGTTTGTTGTTGTCATATAGCCATAGCCAATTGTTTTGTTGTAGTCATATAGCGAATGGTTTGTTGTTGTCATATAGACAATGGTTTGTTGTAGTCATATAGCCAATGGTTTGTTGTAGTCATATAGACAATGGTTTGTTGTAGTCATATAACCAATAGTTTGTTGTAGTCTAATAACTAATGGTTTGTTGTAGTCTAATAACTAATGGTTTGTTGTAGTCATATAACCAATGGTTTGTTGTAGTCTAATAACTAATGGTTTGTTGTAGTCATATAACCAATGGTTTGTTGTAGTCATATAACCAATGGTTTGTTGTTGTCATATAACCAATTGTTTGTTGTAGTCATATAGCCAATGGTTTGTTGTAGTCATATAACCAATTGTTTGTTGTAGTCTTTTAGCCAATGTTTTGTTGTAGTCATATAGCCAATGGTTTGTTGTTGTCATATAACCAATTGTTTGTTGTAGTCATATAGCCAATGGTTTGTTGTTGTCATATAACCAATTGTTTGTTGTAGTCTTTTAGCCAATGATTTGTTGTAGTCATATAGCCAATGGTTTGTTGTTGTCATATAACCAATTGTTTGTTGTAGTCTTTTAGCCAATGATTTGTTGTAGTCATATAGCCAATGGTTTGTTGTAGTCTTTTAGCCAATGGTTTGTTGTAGTCATATAACCAATGGTTTGTTGTAGTCTTTTAGCCAATGGTTTGTTGTAGTCATATAGCCAATGGTTTGTTGTAGTCTTTTAGCCAATGGTTTGTTGTAGTCTTTTAGCCAATGGTTTGTTGTAGTCATATAGCCAATGGTTTGTTGTAGTCTTTTAGCCAATGATTTGTTGTAGTCTTTTAGCCAATGGTTTGTTGTAGTCTAACAGCCAATGGTTTGTTGTAGTCTTTTAGCCAATGGTTTGTTGTAGTCTAACAGCCAATGGTTTGTTGTAGTCTTTTAGCCAATGGTTTGTTGTAGTCATATAGCCAATGGTTTGTTGTAGTCTTTTAGCCAATGATTTGTTGTAGTCTTTTAGCCAATGGTTTGTTGTAGTCTAACAGCCAATGGTTTGTTGTAGTCTTTTAGCCAATGGTTTGTTGTAGTCTAACAGCCAATGGTTTGTTGTAGTCTTTTAGCCAATGGTTTGTTGTAGTCATATAGCCAATGGTTTGTTGTAGTCTAACAGCCAATGGTTTGTTGTAGTCTAATGGGCAATGGTTTGTTGTAGTCTAATGGGCAATGGTTTGTTGTAGTCTTTTAGCCAATGGTTTGTTGTAGTCATATAACCAATGGTTTGTTGTAGTCATATAGCCAATGGTTTGTTGTAGTCTAACAGCCAATGGTTTGTTGTAGTCATATAGCCAATGGTTTGTTGTAGTCATATAGCCAATGGTTTGTTGTAGTCTCCAGCCAATGGTTTGTTGTAGTCTAATGGGCAATGGTTTGTTGTAGTCTAACAGCCAATGGTTTGTTGTAGTCTAATGGGCAATGGTTTGTTGTAGTCTAATGGGCAATGGTTTGTTGTAGTCTAATGGGCAATGGTTTGTTGTAGTCTAATGGGCAATGGTTTGTTGTAAGTCTTATGGCCAATGTGCTTTGCTATACAATTCCAAATTTTGTAAAATGCTTACCTTGTGAACGTTACTGAAATTAGACAGCACAGATACTGTAATGTAGCATTAAACTGTAATGTAGCTTTAGACTGTAATGTAGCTATAACCTGTAATGTAGCTATAATCTGTAATGTAGCTATAAACTGTAATGTAGCTATAACCTGTAATGTAGCTTTAAACTGTAATGTAGCTATAACCTGTAATGTAGCTATAAACTGTAATGTAGCTATAACCTGTAATATAGCTATAACCTGTAATGTAGGTATAACCTGTAATGTAGCCATAACCTGTAATGTAGCTATAACCTGTAATGTAGCTATAACCTGTAATGTAGCTATAATCTGTAATGTAGCTATAATCTGTAATGTAGCTATAACCTGTAATGTAGCTATAATCTGTAATGTAGGTATAACCTGTAATGTAGCTATAACCAGTAATGTAGCTATAATCTGTAATGTAGGTATAACCTGTAATGTAGCTATAACCAGTAATGTAGCTATAACCTGTAATGTATATATGTTAAAAACTATTTTGGTTTCTAGCATTTTCCTCATTCTAAACATGATCTACAAAATTCCACATTCGGGAAATAAAAGAGATAAGAACATAAGATATATGAACATTAAATTATTAAACATTAATCATAAATGAATGATCCACCGAATGATGTAGAACGTAAACAGGTTGTGTCCCTCTCTAAGAAGATGTCTTATCACAGAGTCCTTATCTCGTCCAGCGGTAGCACAATGCTTTCAAGTGCACGTCGTATCACTTACGGTTTGCCTTGTACTCTGGTATTGTTTGCCTGCACGCTCATAATCCCCATTCGATTGATATTATTTGGACATGATTGCTGTTGTGACAAATCGACTTCAAAGGACCTCGTTGTAACGTTCGCTGTTTCATCACGATAACATTCACGACAGATCAGGTCACAGCGATTTGTGATAGCGTGTGCTCGAATAAGGATATTTGCTCTTAGAAAATATGCTGTTTACTCAGATATCAAAGAAATGTTGTCAAATCTAGATCCAGAATGGAACTAGATTTAAAAGGAAGAGAACATCTGTAACAGTAAAAAGTATGAAACAGGTTTTAGGTTTTCCAGAGTGTTGAATTGTGACCCAGTTCAGTATTAATTAGTCTACACTAAATACATTTGTTGTAATTTCACTAATGAATTGTGGAACCAGACAAGTCCTCCAGGAGAGAGAAAGAGGGAAGAGAAGGAAAGCGAGACGGAGGGAGAAAAAGAGTAAACGCTCTTTCTTTCTATCCACGTTGCATATAAAAGCAACCAAATATTGATGACTATTGAGGTGGTGATCTCGTTAATTATTTGATTGAATGAAGAAGACAGAAAAAGGACAAAAAATAAATGAAGAGGCGGAAGTGAAGGACTGGTCTGAGGAGGAGGAGGAGGATCACCTTGATGTGCCATCTCCAGACCTAAGATCTTTTTAATACATTCTCTGTCTGCGCTCTGCAGCCAGTCTGAAAGGGGGAGAGAGTAAAGAGAGAGAGAGAGAGTCTGAATAGATTCCATTAATTTAATTGAAGCAGGCCCTGACAAGAGATAAAACATCTTGGACCCACATGTCTTCAGAGGGGCTGCTGCAAGCTGGCTGGCTGCTTGGTAAGGGGCTGCTGCAAGCTGGCTGGCTGCTTGGTAAGGGGCTGCACTGAGGGAGAGGCGTCGAGGCTTTTATAGTAAACAACCCCATGATCCGTAAACAGAGGAGCAGAGAGCACAAGACATGCTCAATAGAGACTTCAAGGCCATAGAATATGTCAGAGAGGAGAGGCTGAATGGAGACTGAAGAGGCCCCTTCTCGTTCCCCTTGTCGTCCTCTTCCCCACAGCCTGGTGCTTGACTGTCTTCCTGCAAAAGTATTCTACCTGTATTCTTATACCAGGCATTGTCCTGCATGGCTGCCTCTTCGGGATCTTGATGTGATGTTGCTGGTTGTGATTCAGTTTCGGGTACCAGCACAGGTGGAAGCCTTGAGTGAAAACCACACTGTAAAAGCCATTGAAACGTGAATATTGTCAATGTGTAACAGAAGAAATAGAAGTCTAGACATTAAATGAAAGGAATTACATATAATGACATTTTTACATATATAGTTACCTTTTTCCAGTTGACCAATTCGTTCTATTCATCACATATTTGTACTGCATAAGACACACTTTGGTATACTCTGTCTATGTTGGAATGCGCCACCAATTCATTGTCCGATAAAACCAATATCCCGTAGTTGAATGCATTACGAATAGTTTCCAGTCTGAATGGCAGAGCACATAGTGCACATGAGGCCTGCCACTCAAACCTGCCACTCAAACCTTTGGATATGCCACATTCGTACCTGATTGTCCCTCGGCATGCCAGCCAGTAGGCTTTTCACTAGACGTTGAATAGTCACACAAATCCCAGCAGAAAACCATTTAGCCCTGAGCAGGATAGCTCTGTTCCTCGGGAACAGAGGACGTAGATAATACAATGCAGAGATGGACCGGTAGCTTATACCCTGGGCAAGGCAATTTGACTTTACCAAGAGGATGTGAAGGTCATTGTATGGTTTTTGTCCACCGTATTTCTATGACAACAGAATAGGTTGACTGCACGCTGTATGAAAGAACTGGAATGAATGTGACTAGAGGTAAGCTAGGTCTGAATGAGCCAATAGAAAGCAATACAGGGTAATGGACAGTACAATACATCTTTCAAAGCTAAGCAAAGGCGGACAGGATAGGCTGTCCTCCTGTGCTTGCTGCTAGCATTATGGCATGTTGGCTAAGTTAGCCTGCTAAGCCAAGTGCCTAGGTCTTTGCAACTCTTCAATGCTCAGTCAAGGTTACTCATTTACACTTGCGTTGCAGCATGTTACAGTAGCTAAGGTTTGATTACCATATGCCTGTGCTCGCTTTCATTACAAGATGTTACAGTAGCTAAGATTTGATTACCATATGCCTGTGCTCGCTTTCATTACAAGATGTTACAGTAGCTAAGATCTGCTTTAAGCCGCATGTGCTTGCTAGCATTACGGCATGTTAGCTAAGGTATGCTTTTGTCCGTCTCTCCTTGCATTCTTGCATTATTCATGTTTGCTAGGTCTGCTATAGACCGCCTGTGTTTGCTAGCATTATGGCATGCTAGCTAAGATATGCTATAGACTGCCTGTGCTTGCTAGCATTACGGCATGTTATTTTTTTATTTTTTTTATTTCACCTTTATTTAACCAGGTAGGCTAGTTGAGAACAAGTTCTCATTTGCAACTGCGACCTGGCCAAGATAAAGCATAGCAGTGTGAACAGACAACACAGAGTTACACATGGAGTAAACAATTAGCAAGTCAATAACACAGTAGAAAACAAGAGAGTCTATATACATTGTGTGCAAAAGGCATGAGGAGGTAGACGAATAATTACAATTTTGCAGATTAACACTGGAGTGATAAATGATCAGATGGTCATGTACAGGTAGAGATATTGGTGTGCAAAAGAGCAGAAAAGTAAATAAATATAAACAGTATGGGGATGAGGTAGGTAAAATTGGGTGGGCTATTTACCGATAGACTATGTACAGCTGCAGCGATCGGTTAGCCTCTTAGAATGCAGATGTTTGAAGTTGGTGAGGGAGATAAAAGTCTCCAACTTCAGGGATTTTTGCAATTCGTTCCAGTCACAGGCAGCAGAGAACTGGATCGAAAGGCGGCCAAATGAGGTGTTGGCTTTAGGGATGATCAGTGAGATACACCTGCTGGAGCGCGTGCTACGGGTGGGTGTTGCCATCGTGACCAGTGAACTGAGATAAGGCGGAGCTTTACCAAGCATGGACTTGTAGATGACCTGGAGCCAGTGGGTCTGGCGACGAATATGTTGCGAGGGCCAGCCGACTAGAGCATATAGGTCGCAGTGGTGGGTGGTATAAGGTGCTTTAGTAACAAAACAGATGGCACTGTGATAAACTGCATCCAGTTTGCTGAGTAGAGTATTGGAAGTTATTTTGTAGATGACATCGCCGAAGTTGAGGATCGGTAGGATAGTCAGTTTTACTAGAGTAAGTTTGGCGGCGTGAGTGAAGGAGGCTTTGTTGCGGAATAGAAAGCCAACTCTAGATTTGCTTTTAGATTGGAGATGTTTGACATGAAGGAAGGAAGGAGAGTTTACAGTCTAGCCAGACACCTAGGTACTTACATATGTCCACATATTCTAGGTCGGAACCATCCAGGGTGGTGATGCTAGTCGGGCGTGCGGGTGCAGGCAGCGAATGGTTGAAAAGCATGCATTTGGTTTTACTAGCATTTAAGAGCAGTTGGAGGCCACGGAAGGAGTGTTGTATGGCATTGAATCTCGTTTGGAGGTTAGATAGCAGAGTGTCCAAGGACGGGCCGGAAGTATACAGAATGGTGTCATCTGCGTAGAGGTGGATCAGGGAATATATAGCAATAGCAACATCATTGATATATACAGAGAAAAGAGTCGGCCAGAGAATTTAACCCTGTGGCACCCCCATAGAGACTGCCAGAGGTCCGGACAACATGCCCTCCGATTTGACACACTAAACTCTGCCTGCAAAGTAGTTGGTGAACCAGGCAAGGCAGTCATTTGAAAAACAGAGGCTACTGAGTCTGCCGAAATGAATATGGTGATTGACAGAGTCGAAAGCCTTGGCCAGGTTGATGAAGACGGCTGCACAGTACTGTCTTTTATCGATGGCGGCTATGATATCGTTTAGGACCTTGAGCGTGGCTGCGGTGCGGCCAAGCGTGGCTGAGGTTAGCTAAGATATGCTATAGACCGCCTGTGCTTGCTAGCATTACGGCATGTTAGCTAAGATATGCTATAGACCGCCTGAACTTGCTAGCATTACGGCATGTTAGCTAGGTCTGCTATAGACCTCCTGTGCTTGCTAGCATTACGGCATGTTAGCTAAGATATGCTATAGACCTCCTGTGCTTGCTAGCATTACGGCATGTTAGCTAGGTCTGTTATAGACTGCCTGTGCTTGCTAGCATTACGGCATGTTAGCTAAGATATGCTATAGACCGCCTGTGCTTGCTAGCATTACGGCATGTTAGCTAGGTCTGTTATAGACTGCCTGTGCTTGCTAGCATTACGGCATGTTAGCTAAGATATGCTATAGACCGCCTGAACTTGCTAGCATTACGGCATGTTAGCTAGGTCTGCTATAGACCTCCTGTGCTTGCTAGCATTACGGCATGTTAGCTAAGATATGCTGTAGACCGCCTGTGCTTGCTAGCATTACGGCATGTTAGCTAAGATATGCTGTAGACCGCCTGTGCTTGCTAGCATTACGGCATGTTAGCTAGGTCTGTTATAGACTGCCTGTGCTTGCTAGCATTACGGCATGTTAGCTAAGATATGCTGTAGACCGCCTGTGCTTGCTAGCATTACGGCATGTTAGCTAAGATATGCTATAGACCGCCTGAACTTGCTAGCATTACGGCATGTTAGCTAGGTCTGCTATAGACCTCCTGTGCTTGCTAGCATTACGGCATGTTAGCTAAGATATGCTATAGACCTCCTGTGCTTGCTAGCATTACGGCATGTTAGCTAGGTCTGTTATAGACTGCCTGTGCTTGCTAGCATTACGGCATGTTAGCTAAGATATGCTATAGACCGCCTGTGCTTGCTAGCATTACGGCATGTTAGCTAGGTCTGTTATAGACTGCCTGTGCTTGCTAGCATTACGGCATGTTAGCTAAGATATGCTATAGACCGCCTGAACTTGCTAGCATTACGGCATGTTAGCTAGGTCTGCTATAGACCTCCTGTGCTTGCTAGCATTACGGCATGTTAGCTAAGATATGCTGTAGACCGCCTGTGCTTGCTAGCATTACGGCATGTTAGCTAAGATATGCTGTAGACCGCCTGTGCTTGCTAGCATTACGGCATGTTAGCTAGGTCTGTTATAGACTGCCTGTGCTTGCTAGCATTACGGCATGTTAGCTAAGATATGCTGTAGACCGCCTGTGCTTGCTAGCATTACGGCATGTTAGCTAAGATATGCTGTAGACCGCCTGTGCTTGCTAGCATTACGGCATGTTAGCTAGGTCTGTTATAGACTGCCTGTGCTTGCTAGCATTACGGCATGTTAGCTAGGTCTGTTATAGACTGCCTGTGCTTGCTAGCATTACGGCATGTTAGCTAAGATATGCTATAGACCGCCTGAACTTGCTAGCATTACGGCATGTTAGCTAGGTCTGCTATAGACCTCCTGTGCTTGCTAGCATTACGGCATGTTAACTAAGATATGCTGTAGACCGCCTGTGCTTGCTAGCATTACGGCATGTTAGCTAAGATATGCTATAGACCGCCTGTGCTTGCTAGCATTACGGCATGTTAGCTAAGATATGCTATAGACCGCCTGTGCTTGCATACTTGCATTATGGAATGTTGGCTAAAGACCTTCAGACAACCTGTGCTTTTTATCATTTCGGCATGTTCTGTGTTCAGATCTGGTTTCCGTGGAAGTGCTGCTCAGGGGAGAAATGCTTTTTTATTCAACTGAAAACATTTGTGATGGGAGTGAAAGAGGCTGAGAAACTCAAGCCACTCTGTGTGTTACTCTGCCATGCTAAAACAAAGGTCTGACTTCTCTCAGATTAGGGTCTGATCCAAACAGAGTTAGGTACATCCCAAATGGCACAATTTTCCAAATTTAGTGCACTACTTTTGACCAGAGCCCTATGTGCGACGGACCAGAGCCCTATGTGCCACGGACCAGAGACTTATGGGCCACGGACCAGAGCCCTATGGGACACGGACAAGAGCCCTATGGGCCACGGACTAGAGCCTTATGGGCCACGGACCAGAGCCCTATGGGCCACGGACCAGAGCCCTATGGGACACGGACCAGAGCCTTATGGGCCACGGACCAGAGCCCTATGGGACACGGACAAGAGCCCTATGGGCCACGGACCAGAGCCCTATGGGCCACGGACCAGAGCCCTATGGGCCACGGACCAGAGCCCTATGATAATCACTGGATAACCATTGATTAACCACTAGATAATCACTGGATAATCACTGGATAACCATGGGATAACCAACCAGCACTGTAGATCTGTGTTAGTCTACGTCTTCTGTAATCCTCTAAGAAAAGGTGTAACATCGTAGAGGTACTGTGAGGCTGATCATGAATGATCATCTTCTATTCAGCACCAAGGGACCACCAAGGGGTCACCAAGGGGCCACCAAGGGACCACCAAGGGACCACCAAGGGGTCACCAAGGGACCACCAAGGGACCAACCATCTTCTACTGTAAACTGTGAAAAGAACACTACCGGAAATGATGTAGAATTGAGGCTGTTAGCAGAACACCAGAACATGACCATATTAGAGACACATATTTCCCTCAGATTACACAGATCCACAAAGAATTCGAAAACAAATCCAATTTTGATAAACTCCCATATCTACTGGGTGAAATTCCACAGTGTGTCATCACAGCAGCAAGATTTGTGACCTGTTGCCACGAGAAAAGGGCAACCAGTGAAGAACACTCACCATTGTAAATACAACACATATCTATGCTTATTTATTTTATCCTGTGTCCTTAACCATTTGTACATTGTAAAAACACTGTATATATATATATATAATATGACATTTGTAATGTCTTTATTGTTTTGAAACTTCTGTATGTGTGATGTCTACTGTTAATTTCACTTTATATATTATCTACCTTACTTGCTTTGGCAATGTTACCCATGCCAATAAAGCCCCTTGAATTGAATTGAATTGAGAGAGAGAGAGAGAGAGACAGAGAGAGAGGGAGAGAGAGAGAGAGAGAGTGAGAGAGAGACAGAGAGAGACAGAGAGAGACAGAGAGAGGGACAGAGAGAGAGAGAGAGAGAGAGAGACAGAGAGAGGGACAGAGAGAGAGAGAGACAGAGAGAGAGAGGGACAGAGAGAGAGAGAGAGAGACAGAGAGAGAGAGAGAGAGAGAGACAGAGAGAGGGGCAGAGAGAGAGAGACAGAGAGACAGAGACAGAGACAGACAGAGACAGAGACAGAGAGAGAGAGAGAGAGGGACAGAGAGAGAGAGAGGGACAGAGAGAGAGACAGAGAGAGAGAGAGAGAGAGAGAGAGAAAGAGAGAGAGAGAGACAGAGAGAGAGAGGGACACAGAGAGAGAGGGACAGACAGAGAGAGACAGAGAGAGAGAGACAGAGACAGAGAGAGAGAGAGAGAGAGAGAGAGAGAGAGAGAGAGAGAGAGAGAGAGAGAGAGAGAGAGAGAGAGAGAGAGAGAGAGAGAGAGAGAGAGACAGAGAGAGAGAGACAGAGAGAGAGAGACAGAGAGAGAGAGAGAGACAGAGAGAGGGACAGAGAGAGATAGGCAGAGAGAGAGAGAGAGAGAGAGAGAGAGAGAGAGAGAGAGAGAAAACCGTATTTCACAATTGCTTTGGGGCTTATCATCCCTGAGTAGGCAGTTGTTTTATTTTATTTTTTATATAAAGTTAGATAACATCATTATCTGCTTACTACAAATAATGGACATTTACATTGAGTCGACAAAAATGTTTCTTTGTTATGAAATGTTAGATTGTTCCCTTCCATAATGCAGTTTGATCTAATGCATTCAGCTAAATGTATTTAATTTTTATTTTATATTTAAAAACATTATTATAAATTATTATAGACAACCCACAAAATGATCTTAGAATATTTTCAGACCACTGTAAAACATTTTTTTACTATTGTTTTAAAGTTAAATGTTTGAACCTTGTGCGACATGGTATTTTGTAACCACACATGTCAAAATAAACAGATATTCACTGGGTGCACAAAACATTAAGAACACCTGCTCTTTCCATGACCCAGACTGACCAGATGAATCCAGGTGATCAACTATGATACCTTATTGATGTCACTTGTTAACTGCACTTCAGTCAGTGTAGATGAAGGGGAGGAGACGGGTTAAAGAAGGATGTTCAAGGCTTGAGGCATGGATTGTGTACGTGTGCCATTCACAGGGTGACTGGAAGTGTCTTTGAATAGGGTGTGGTAGTAGATGCCAGGCGCAACAGTTTATGTCAAGAACTTCAATGCTGCTGGGTATTTAACGCTAAATGTTTCCTGTGGGTATCAAGAATGGTCCACCATCTAAAGGACATCCAGCCAACTGGACACAACAGTGGGAAGCATTGGAGACAACACGGGCCAGCATCCCTGTGGAACGCTGTAGACACCTTGTCGAGTCCCTGCCCTGACGAAGTGAGGCTGTTCAGAGGGCAAAACATTTACCCTCCTCTCTCCTCTCTATGTCCTCTCTTTTCTCTATCCTCCTCTTTTCTCTTTTCTCTCTCTCCTCCTCTTTTCTCTTTTCTCTCTGTCCTCCTCTCTTTTCTCCCTGTCCTCCTCTCTTTTCTCTCTGTTCTCCTCTCTGTCCTCCTCTCTTTTCTCTCTGTCCTCATATCTCTGTCCTCCTCTCTTTTCTCTCTGTCCTCCTATCTCTGTCCTCCTCTCTTTTCTCTCTGTCCTCCTCTCTTTTCTCTCTGTCCTCCTCTCTTTTCTCTCTGTCCTCCTCTCTTTTCTCTCTGTCCTCCTCTCTTTTCTCTCTGTCCTCCTCTCTCTGTCCTCCTCTCTTTTCTCTCTGTCCTCCTCTCTTTTCTCTCTGTCCTCCTCTCTTTTCTCTCTGTCCTCCTCTCTCTTCTCTCCAACTCCATGTGTATCCTCCTCTCTTCTCTTGGTTCCTTTATTCATTACAACTCAGTGGGGCACATGTTTTCTTCTCTACCGTGTTCTACTGCTTCAAACACTGATGTTCAACATGAAATAAAGGGCACTGATTCATTATCACAATAATGACCATTGGGGAGGAGTTAGAATGTTACATTATCACACTAAATATGCTTTAGATTGTTACATTATCACACTAAATATGCTTTAGAATGTTACATTATCACACTAAATATGCTTTAGAGTGTTACATTATCACACTAAAGAGAGGTTTGAGTGTTACATTATCACACTAAATATGCTTTAGAGTGTTACATTATCACACTAAAGAGAGGTTTGAGTGTTACATTATCACACTAAATATGCTTTAGAGTGTTACATTATCACACTAAAGAGAGGTTAGAATGTTACATTATCACACTAAATATGCTTTAGAGTGTTACATTATCACACTAAAGAGAGGTTAGAATGTTACATTATCACACTAAATATGCTTTAGAGTGTTACATTATCACAATAAATATGCTTTAGAGTGTTACATTATCACAATAAAGATGCTTTAGAGTGTTACAATATCACACTAAATATGCTTTAGAGTGTTACATTATCACACTAAATATGCTTTAGAGTGTTACATTATCACACTAAATATGCTTTAGAGTGTTACATTATCACACTAAATATGCTTTAGAGTGTTACATTATCACACTAAATATGCTTTAGAGTGTTACATTATCACACTAAATATGCTTTAGAGTGTTACATTATCACACTAAATATGCTTTAGAGTGTTACATTATCACACTAAAGAGAGGTTAGAATGTTACATTATCACACTAAAGAGAGGGTAGAGTGTTACATTATCACACTAAAGAGAGGTTAGAGTGTTACATTATCACACTAAAGAGAGGTTAGAATGTTACATTATCACACTAAAGATGCTTTAGAGTGTTACATTATCACACTAAAGAGAGGTTAGAATGTTACATTATCACACTAAAGATGCTTTAGAGTGTTACATTATCACACTAAAGAGAGGTTAGAGTGTTACATTATCACACTAAAGATGCTTTAGAGTGTTACATTATCACACTAAAGAGAGGTTAGAATGTTACATTATCACACTAAATATGCTTTAGAGTGTTACATTATCACACTAAAGAGAGGTTAGAATGTTACATTATCACACTAAATATGATTTAGAGTGTTACATTGTCACACTAAAGAGAGGGTAGAGTGTTACATTATCACACTAAAGATGCTTTAGAGTGTTACATTATCACACTAAAAGATGCTTTAGAGTGTTACATTATCACACTAAAGAGAGGTTAGAGTGTTACATTATCACACTAAAGATGCTTTAGAGTGTTACATTATCACACTAAAGAGAGGTTAGAGTGTTACATTATCACACTAAATATGATTTAGAGTGTTACATTGTCACACTAAAGAGAGGTTAGAGTGTTACATTATCACACTAAAGATGCTTTAGAGTGTTACATTATCACACTAAAAGATGCTTTAGAGTGTTACATTATCACACTAAAGAGAGGTTAGAATGTTACATTATCACACTAAATATGCTTTAGAGTGTTACATTATCACAATAAAGATGCTTTAGAGTGTTACAATATCACACTAAATATGCTTTAGAGTGTTACATTATCACACTAAATATGCTTTAGAGTGTTACATTATCACACTAAATATGCTTTAGAGTGTTACATTATCACAATAAAGATGCTTTAGAGTGTTACATTATCACAATAAAGAGAGGTTAGATTTTTACAGATCTGTGTCCTCTTTTCATGTGGCCAATGGGGGAGGAAGACTTAGATCAGATTGTCCAATGGTAGATAAGGTGGCAAGGTGTGAGCTGTGGTGTGTGTGTACATGCTTGTGTGTGTACGTGTGTGTGTGTGTGTGTGTGTATTTGTGTGTGTGTGTGTATCTGTGTGTCTGTCTGCGTGTGTGTGTGTGTGTGTATCTGTGTGTCTGTCTGCGTGTGTGTGTGTGTATCTGTGTGTCTGTCTGCGTGTGTGTGTGTGTATCTGTGTGTCTGTCTGTCTGCGTGTGTGTGTGTGCGTGTATCTGTGTGTCTGTCTGCGTGTGTGTGTGTGTGTGTGTGTGTGTATCTGTGTGTCTGTCTGAATGTGTGTGTGTATCTGTGTGTCTGTCTGCGTGTGTGTGTGTGTGTGTATCTGTGTGTCTGTCTGCGTGTGTGTGTGTGTATCTGTGTGTCTGTCTGTCTGCGTGTGTGTGTGTGTGTGTATCTGTGTGTCTGTCTGCGTGTGTGTGTGTGTATCTGTGTGTCTGTCTGCGTGTGTGTGTGTGTATCTGTGTGTCTGTCTGCGTGTGTGTGTGTGTGTGTATCTGTGTGTCTGTCTGCGTGTGTGTGTGTGTGTGTATCTGTGTGTCTGTCTGCGTGTGTGTGTGTGTATCTGTGTGTTTGTCTGCGTGTGTGTGTGCGTGGGTTCTGTCGTGGCACAGCTCTTGATCAGATTAGTAAACAGGCAGGCGAAACATGGTGGTATTTACACAACAGCAGCCATCTGATCTCCTCCTGGTTTCTTTTGAAAACTGAACCCCATCCATGGTTACTCAACCCGGGCTGAGGGAGACGGGTGGGGGAGATAGAGGAGGAGGGGGGGGGGGGTGATGGAGGGTTTCGGGGCGGCTGGCAGATAGCAAAGTGTTTAAAGCTACAGATGTCTAAGACGCATGAGGGATTAGGTTGGATTTGACTTGAGATGAAACAGTCAAGCAGATCAGGTGAACAGATTAGAAGATCAAATTGAGATTAAAGTGACTGTATGTGAAGAATGTTTTTTTGTACTTTGAAATGTAAAATCATAGGGGGCATAATGATATTGGTACATTAAAAATTAACAAATATCACTTTGATGTAAAAAAAATAATGTATCATTGATATGAGGAAATATGTGTGTGTTTGTGCAAGTATGTGTGTCTGTCTGTGTGTGTGTGTATCTGTGTGTCTGTCTTCTGTTCCTTCATGGTGTGTGTGCGTGTGAACACTCATGTTGAGATGTCAGGCAGGAAGATGTTATTGTACCTCTGACTCCTCTGAGCCTGCTGGCGTTTACGAGCTGCCAATCACCCTGCCCTCTCCACTGTCCTCTTCCCTGTCCTCTCCCCTGTCCTCTCCCCTGCCCTCTCCACTGTCCTCTCCACTGCCCTCTCCCCTGTCCTCTCCCCTGTCCTCTCCACTGTCCTCTCCACTGTCCTCTCCCCTGTCCTCTCCCCTGTCCTCTCCCCTGTCCTCTCCACTGTCCTCTCCACTGTCCTCTCCCCTGTCCTCTCCACATGCCCTCTCCCCTGTCCTCTCCACTGTCCTCTCCCCTGTCTGCTCCCCTGTCCTCTCCACTGTCCTCTCCACTGCCCTGTCCCCTGTCCTCTCCTCTGTCCTCTCCCCTGTCCTCTCCACTGTCCTCTCCACTGCCCTCTCCCCTGTCCTCTCCTCTGTCCTCTCGCCTGTCCTCTCCTCTGTCCTCTCCACTGCCCTCTCCCCTGTCCTCTCCTCTGTCCTCTCCCCTGTCCTCTCCACTGTCCTCTCCCCTGTCCTCTCCCCTGTCCTCTCCCCTGTCCTCTCCACTGTCCTCTCCTCTGTCCTCTCCCCTGTCCTCTCCACTGTCCTCTCCACTGCCCTCTCCACTGTCCTCTCCCCTGTCCTCTCCACTGTCCTCTCCACTGCCCTCTCCCCTGTCCTCTCCCCTGCCCTGTCCTCTCCCCTGCCCTGTCCTCTCCCCTGTCCTTTCCCCTGTCCTCTCCACTGTCCTCTCCCCTGTCCTCTCCCCTGTGTGTGTGTGTGTGTGTGTGTGTGTGTGTGTGTGTGTGTGTGTGTGTGTGTGTGTGTGTGTGTGTGTGTGTGTGTGTGTGTGTGTGTGTGTGTGTGTGTGTGTGTGTGTGTGTGTGTGTGACAGGGGCAGTATTCGAAAATTCGGATGGATGACGTTCTCAAAGTAAATTGCCTGTTACTCAGGCCCAGAAGCTAGGATATGCATATAATTGGTAGAATTGGATAGAAAACACTCTAAAGTTTCCAAAAATGTCTGTGAGTGTAACAGAACTGATATGGCATGAGAAAACCTGAGGAAAATCCATCCAGGAAGTGGGATTTTTTGATGTGGGTGGTTTTCAATTGAATGCCTATAGAGTATCTAATGGGTTAGGACCCAGATTGCAGTTCCTATGGCTTCCACTAGATGTTAACCTCTTACACTTATGGTGGCGCTATTTCATTTTTGGAAGAAAAACGTTCCCGTTTTAAACAAGATATTTTGTCACAAAAAGATGCTCGACTATGCATATAATTGCTACTGTTCGAAAGAAAACACTCTGACGTGTCCAGAAATACAAATATCTTCTCTGTGCGTGCCCTTTAACGTGAGCTTCAGGCAAAACCAAGATGACTTGGCATCCAGGAAATGACAAGGATTTTTGAGGCTCTGTCTTTCATGATCTCCTTATATGGCTGTGAACGCAAGAGGAATGAGTCTGCCCTTTCTGTCGTTTCCCCAAGGTGTCTGCAGCATTGTGATGTATTTGTAGGCAGATCGTTGGAAGATTGACCATAAGAGACCACATTTCCCACGTGTCCGCCCGGTGTCCTGCTCCGAAATTGGTGCGCAAAAGTCACCTGCCAGTATTTTTCCATGGGGCACAGAGAGAGAAGCAAGCTTCCACGAACTGCATGTCAATGAAGAGATATGTGAAAAAACACCTTGAGGATTGATTCCAAACAACGTTTGCCATGTTTCGGTCGATATTATGTAGTTAATCTGGAAAAAGTTTCACGTTGTAGGTGACTGCATTTTCGGTTCGTTTCGGTAGCCAGGCGCAATGTAGAAAACGGAACGATTTCTCCTACACACAGACGCTTTCAGGAAACACTGCGCATTTGGTATGTGGCTGGGAGTCTCCTCATTGAAAACATCAGAAGCTCTTCAAAGGTAAATGATTTTATTTATTTGGTTATCTGGGTTTTGTGAAAATGTTGCGTGCTACATGCTACACAAAATGCTATGCTAGCTTTGCATACTCTTACACAAATTAGTCAATTTCTATGGTTCAAAAGCATATTTTGAAAATCTGAGATGACAGTGTTGTTAAGAAAAGGCTAAGCTTGAGAGCAAACGCATTATTTTAATTTTATTTGCGATTTTCAGAAATCGTTAACGTTGCGTTATGCTAATGAGCCTGAGGCTTAGTCACAATCCCGGATCCGGGATGGGGAGTTTCAAGAGTTAACAGTCTTTAGACATAGTTTCAGGCTTGTTTTCTGAAAAATGAAGAAGAATTGAGACCTTTCTGTCAGGGGACTGGGGAAGCATGCAGTGCTGGTTTGCGCGCATGACTGTGTGCGCGCCCTTCGTTCTTTTTCCTGTCTATTGAATACGCTATTGTCCAGTTGAAATATTATCGATTATTTAGACAATTGACAACATGAGGATTAATTATGAACATCGTTTGACATGTTTCGATGAACTTTACCGGTTATTAGGATGTATTCTTCTGCATGTTTTGACCGCCTTGGAGCCAGTGGATTACTGAACAAAATGCGCCAACAATACAAAAGAGTTTTGGGGATATAAAGAGGGGTTTTATCGAACAAAATGAACATTTATTGTTTAGATGGGACTCTTGTGATTGCAACCATATGAAGATCTTCAAAGATAAGTGATTAATTTTATCGCTATTTCTGATTTTCGTGACTCCTCTACTTGGTTGGAAAATGTTTGTATGCTTTTGTAAGTGGGGCGCTGTCCTCAGATAATCGCATGGTATGCTTTCACCGTAAAGCCTTTTTGACATCTGACTTCATAAGAAGTTAATCTTTAAGCCGATGTTTAACACTGGTATTTTCATGAATGTTTATTATGACTATTTCTGTATTTTGAATATTGCGCTCTACAATTTAATATGCCTGCGCCAGAGAGGTTAAAGGTAAATTATAACACCATTATATTGTCTAATTACTCTAATTATACAACTACAATATTGCTGTGTGCCCAACACACATGGTCTCTGACTCAGTCCACAGATCTCTGGCCCAGGCCCCATGGTCTCTAACCCTGCCCCCATGGTCTCCTACCCAGCCCCCATGGTCTCTGACCCGGCCCCCATGCTCTCTGACCCGGCCCCCATGGTCTCTGACCCAGCCCCCATGGTCTCTGGCCCAGCCCACACTCCACCAGCTGTAAAAAAAAAACAAGGCCAGACATGAGCCCTTCAGTCAGTCAGTGTAGCTTCGCTAATCGATATGGAGCAGAGCACAGCTAGCCACGACAAGGCGGAGGACCATCCACGCTCGTCCTTCCTCTTCTGCAATGAAATTGAATAATCAAGGATTTTACTGACGAAGCTAGGGGCTAGCAAACCTACTCCCTTGACCAATAAACCTAGCTAGCTAGCTAGCCATGTAGCTTCCGGTAACTATTAGCAATAATTAGTGGATAATTGTTTCCAATGTTATTTCAAGTTTTAAAAAAGTACCTGTAACTATGATAAGTATCTATCATTCAGATGTTTTTCTGATATCCTAATTATCTGAAGAGTAAAGGTTAGGTAGTTGTTAGCAAGCTAGCTACATGGCTAGCTAACTAAACAACAGCTGGAACGACCTAGCTGTTATGTTTACAAGTACCCCACTAGCTGGCTACTAGACGACCAATAAATATTAGGTAGTTTGTAGCTATAGCTCCTGTACTCTGGAACACAGTCCTCTATTACCAACCAAGGTGGTGGAGGGAGTTTAGGGGAAGGACAAAGAATCAGGGATGGATGAAACTGAGGTCAATTTAGGAATCCGATTTGCAGTTTTTGGAGGCCTAGAATAATAATCTTTCTCAGTTTTCTGATCTTGTGTGAGTTATGATGTGATTGACTGTGACATATCTTTACAGGCTACTGAAATGAATGTGGACACTGCAATTTTCAGGACAAACTTCAGAGAGACTGAATAGTTTTTCTTTGTTGACTCCTGAAACACATAGATGTTGGTAAGTCAATACTTAATCACCTTGTCTGTCTGTCATGGATCATAACACCAGAGAGGTCACATGTAACCTTTATTTACCCAGAGAGGTCACATGTATCCTTTATTTACCCAGAGAGGTCACATGTATCCTTTATTTACCCAGAGAGGTCACATGTATCCTTTATTTACCCAGAGAGGTCACATGTATCCTTTATTTACCCAGAGAGGTCACATGTATCCTTCATTTAACCAGAGAGGTCACATGTATCCTTTATTTATCCAGAGGTCACATGTATCCTTTATTTAACCAGAGAGGTCACATGTATCCTTTATTTAACCAGAGAGGTCACATGTATCCTTCATTTAACCAGAGAGGTCACATGTATCCTTTATTTACCCAGAGGTCACATGTATCCTTTATTTAACCAGAGAGGTCACATGTATCCTTTATTTAACCAGAGAGGTCACATGTATCCTTCATTTAACCAGAGAGGTCACATGAATCCTTTATTTAACCAGAGAGGTCACATGTATCCTTTATTTACCCAGAGGTCACATGTATCCTTTATTTAATGATGGTGTTGGATTTACAGAAGGGGACTAAATACGCACCCCTGAGGGGCCCCTGTGTTGAGGATCAGCATGGCAGACGTGTTGTTGCCTACCCTTACCACATGGGGTCGGCCTGTCAGGAAGTTCAGGATCCAGTTGCAGAGGGAGGTGTTTAGTCCCAGGGTCCTTAGCTTGGTGAGGAGCTTCGTGAGCAATATGGAGTTGAACGCTGATCTGTAGTCTATGAACAGCATTCTCATATAAGTGTTCCTTTCGACCAGGTGGGAAAGGGCAGTGTGGAGTGAATTAGATTGCAACACAATGCAGGTATAGAGTGCTTCTGCTGTTTGGGGTTTTAGGCTGGGTTTCTGTACAGCACTTTGTGACTTCAGCTGATGTAAGAAGGGCTGAAGAGATACATTTGATTGATTGATCTGTGAATCTTTTGGGGCGGTATGTGAATTGGAGTGGGTCTAGGGTATCCGGGAGGATGCTGTTGATGTGAGCCATGTCTAGCCTGTCAAAGCACTTGATGGCTACCAACGTGAGTGCTACGGGGCGGTAATCATTTAGGCAGGTTACCTTCACTTTCTTGGGAACAGGGACTATGGTGGTCTGCATGAAACATTTAGGTACTGAAATTGTCAGTGAAGACACTTGCCAGTTGGTCCGCGCGTGCTTTGAGTTCACGTCCTGGTAATCCATTTTACCCCGCGGCATTGTGAATGTTGACCTGTTTAAAGGTCTTGCTCACATCAGCTACCGAGAGTGTTATCACACAGTCATCCAGAACAGCTGGTGCTCTCGTGCATGCTTCAGTGTTGCTTGCCTCGAGGGCGAGCCTAAAAGACATTTAGCTCGTCTGGTAGGCTCTCGTCACTAGGCAGCTCACGTCTGGGTTGTCCTTTGATTTCAAGTGCTGCCACATCCGACGAGCGTCAGAGCCGGTGTAATAGGATTCGATCTTAGTCCTGTATTGATGCTTTGCTTGTTTGATGGGTTGTCTGAGGGCATAGCGGGATTTCTTATAAGCGTCCAGATTAGTGTTTCGCTCCTTGAAAGCGGCAGCTTTAGCCTCTAGCTCGATGCGGATGTTGCCTGTAATCCATGGGTTCTGGTTAGGATATGTACGTACGTTCAATGTGGGGACGACGTCGTCGATGCACTTATTGATGAAGCCGGTGCATGAGGTGGTATACTCCTCAATGCCATTGGATGAATCCAGGAACATATTCCAGTCTGCGCTAGCAAAACAGTCCTACCGAGTCATCTGATCAGTTTCTTAGTGACCGAGTCACTGGTAATTCCTGATTTAGTTTTTGATAGTAAGCAGGATTCAGGAGGATAGATTTCTGGTCAGATGTGCTGAATTGAGGGGAGAACTTTGTATGCATCTTTGTGTGTGTAAAAGTAAAGGTGGTCTAGGATTTTCTTTCTCTGGTTGCACATGTGACATGCTGATAAACTTTTGGGAAAACTGATTTACGTTTGCCTTCATTAAAGTCCCCGGCCACTAGGAGTGTGGCTTCTGGATGAGCATTTTCTTGTTTGCTTATGGCCTTATAGAGTTGGTTGAGAGCGGTCTTAGTGCCAGCATCGGTCTGTGGTGGTAAATAGACAGCTATGAATAATACAGATGGGAACTCTCTTGGTAGATAGTGTGGTCTACAGCTTATCAAAAGGTACTCTACCTCAGGTGAGCAATACCTCAAGACTTCTTTAATTTTAGACATTGCGCACCAGCTGTTATTGACAAAAAGACACACAACCCCACCCCTCGTCTTGCCAGACGTAGCATCTCTGTTCTGCCAGTGCATGTAAAACCCCTCCAGCTCTATATTATCCGTGTCGCGTTCAATGATTGCATGTAAGCAAGTAGAACAGAAGGCAGTGGGAGTTTACTCGCTCATCTACGGATTCTCAGAAGGCAGCCCTGCGTCATCTTTTCCTCTGTCTTGTCATCATGCAAATGATGGGGATTTGGGCCTGTTCCTGGGCGAGCAGTATATCCTTCTAATCGGAATCGTTAAAGGAAAAACCTTCCTGTTCGTGGTGAGTATTCACTGTTCTGATGTCAAGAAGTTATTTTCGGTCATAATAGACGGTAGCAGCAACATTGTGTACCAAATATTTTTTTTTAAACGTACATAATAGCACAATTTGTCAGAAGCCCTGTAAAACACCATCCTCTTCGGCTCTCATCTTACTGTGTGGAAGGCGTCTGTCTGACAATGGTTTACTTCTGTGGCTAGTCAGAGCAGAGGGAGGCTGGGATGGGTAGCCGAAGAGAAAATGGCGTATAGGCAACTGCAACATTACTTCTCACTTATGGTCCCTGTTAGATAGGACAGAATGTCACTCTGCTTAACACAGAAGTACAAAAGGTGGATGAACTCATATTACTACTAATTTTACTCGCTACATACTACACGCTGACGCTCACTTTGAAAAGCCAACTAATTAAAACACCTTTAACTTTACCTGAACTGTAGTTTGCATGTTTTGATATTACATTGCAGCAGCATTTTCAGTCACATTGGTTTGCAAGCACATTCCCTTTGATAGCTAGCTGTGATTATTACTGTTTCTATCACATTGGCTTCCCTTTGATAGCTAGCTGCGATTATTACTGTTTCTATCAACATTGGCTTCCCTTTGATAGCTAGCTGTGATTATTACTGTTTCTATCACATTGGCTTCCCTTTGATAGCTAGCTGTGATTATTACTGTTTCTATCACATTGGCTTCCCTTTGATAGCTAGCTGTGATTATTACTGTTTCTATCACATTGGCTCCCCTTTGATAGCTAGCTGTGATTATTACTGTTTCTATCACATTGGCTAGCAAGCACATTCTCTTTGCTAGCTAGCTAGCCTGCCAAACGTGTATAGTTAGTGACCAACTACTACTTGCAAGCTAGCTACACTCTTGCTGCTACTGTAGCGACGTCCTTCCATTACATTATTATCTCCAAAAACAGTGAGGTATCCATGCTGTGTTGACATTTCACCTATCCACTTTATCAATAATATAGCAATGTTCTTACTCAACGTTTCATCGTCAGCCCATCCAACAGCTCCAAACAGGTCGAAGTAGCAACAGGTTGTAAACAGGAAGTAAGGAACTCACACGTGTTAGCTCTAACGTGTTTGTAGGTGGTTCCAAATTAACTAAAGCAAGCCCTATAACTGACATATAGTCAGATATTGCTTACACTTAATTTAATTGAGGAAACACACGGTATTGACATGGAAATTTCACAGAAGTTACAAATTCGAATTTCCCACTTCAAGCCCAAATTTATCATACTTTGACAAAAACAATGACTTATTGACTTTGTTGTTCAAACTCTGAGCATAGTCCTTCAGCAGAAAAAAAGGGGATATTTGTTGGTGTGTTACTTTAACATTCCTGGTTGTCATTCTTTACGGGCAAAATATTTTCACGACAGCTCGCATCCTATTGTTTGTTTGTTTGTTTTGTTGCTGCCTGAACAAAGAAGCACAGCAGCCATGATGGAACAAAGGCTTCTCCATAAAGAAGCACAACAACCATGATGGAAAAGCAATGAAAATGTCCAGTCAGCCCCATCTGACTTGTTTAATCACTAAGAGTGGTGGGGAAGAGAGACTTGGATTTCGACCGCCTCGCCGATCGATAAAGTCCTTGAACTTGCGTTAAGTTACTGCCAGCCGGGACATTCTCCACATCTCAAATGACTCCCTATTTCCTATAGAGCCAAGTGGGTCGTGGTCAAAAGTAGTGCACTGTAAAAGGAATAGGGTGCATTTTGTGAGTCAGGTGTTTTATTCACAGGGTTTGCGAGCACCACGTACCCCCCCCTCCGGTTACAGGCCAGGCACAGTTACCTGTCTGAGCTGAGTGATGTAAGTTGGAGAAATCTTATAAAGCTGACTTTGCCCAATCCTCTTTCCCCAACTTTTTTCCGCCCACTGCCACCTCCCCCCAGTACTGCCCCCTCCCCCCAGTACCACCACCACCCCCAGTACTGGCCCCTCCCCCCAGTACTGCCCCCTCCCCCCAGTACTGCCACCTCCTCCCAGTACTGCCACCTCCTCCCAGTACTGCCACCTCCCCCCAGTACTGCCCCCTCCCCCCAGTACTGCCCCCTCCCCCCAGTACTGCCACCACCCCCCAGTACTGCCCCCTCCCCCCAGTACTGCCACCTCCAACCCAGTACTGCCACCTCCCCCAGTACTGCCACCTCCCCCAGTACTGCCCCCTCCCCCAGTACTGCCACCTCCCCCAGTACTGCCACCCCCCAGTACTGCCACCTCCTCCCAGTACTGCCATCTCCCCCAGTACTGCCACCTCCCCCAGTACTGCCATCTCCCCCAGTACTGCCCCTCCCCCAGTACTGCCACCTCCCCCAGTACTGCCCCCTCCCCCCAGTACTGCCCCCTCCCCCCAGTACTGCCACCACCCCCAGTACTGCCACCTCCTCCCAGTACTGCCCCCTCCCCCCAGTACTGCCCCTCCCCCCAGTACTTCCACCACCTCCCAGTACTGCCCCCTCCCCCAGTACTGCCCCCTCCCCCCAGTACTGCCATCTCTCCCCAGTACTGCCACCACCTCCCAGTACTGCCCCCTCCCCCAGTACTGCCCCCTCCCCCAGTACTGCCCCCTCCCCCAGTACTGCCCCCTCCCCCCAGTACTGCCACCTCCCCCCCAGTACTGCCACCTACCCCAGTACTGCCACCTACCCCAGTACTGCCACCTCCCCCCAGTACTGCCACCTACCCCAGTACTGCCACCTCCCCCAGTACTGCCACCTCCCCCCAGTACTGCCACCTACCCCAGTACTGCCACCTACCCCAGTACTGCCCCCTCCCCCCAGTACTGCCACCTCCCCCCAGTACTGCCACCTCCCCCCAGTACTGCCCCTTCCCCCAGTACTGCCCCCTCCCCAGTACTGCCCCTTCCCCCAGTACTGCCCCCTCCCCCAGTACTGCCCCCTCCCCCAGTACTGCCCCCTCCCCCAGTACTGCCACCTCCTCCCAGTACTGCCACCTCCTCCCAGTACTGCCACCTCCTCCCAGTACTGCCCCCTCCCCCAGTACTGCCCCTTCCCCCAGTACTGCCCCCTCCCCCAGTACTGCCCCCTCCCCCAGTACTGCCCCCCCTCCCCAGTACTGCCACCTCCTCCCAGTACTGCCACCTCCTCCCAGTACTGCCACCTCCCCCAGTACTGCCTCCTCCCCCCAGTACTGCCCCCTCCCCCCAGTACTGCCCCCTCCCCCCAGTACTGCCACCTCCCCCCAGTACTGCCACCTCCTCCCAGTACTGCCACCTCCTCCCAGTACTGCCACCTACCCCAGTACTGCCACCTCCCCCCAGTACTGCCCCCTCCCCCAGTACTGCCACCTCCTCCCAGTACTGCCACCTCCTCCCAGTACTGCCACCTCCCCCCAGTACTGCCCACTCTCCCCAGTACTGCCACCTCCCCCAGTACTGCCACCTCCCCCAGTACTGCCCACTCCCCCAGTACTGCCACCTCCCCCCAGTACTGCCACCCCCCCAGTCCTGCCACCTCCCCCCAGTACTGCCACCTCCCCCAGTACTGCCACCTCCCCCAGTACTGCCACCTCCCCCAGTACTGCCACCTCCCCCAGTACTGCCACCTCCCCCAGTACTGCCACCCCCCCAGTCCTGCCACCTCCCCCAGTACTGCCACCTCCCCCAGTACTGCCACCTCCCCCAGTACTGCCACCTCCCCCAGTACTGCCACCTCCCCCCAGTACTGCCACCTCCCCCCAGTACTGCCACCTCCCCCCCAGTACTGCCACCTCCCCACAGTACTGCCCCCTCCCCCCAGTACTGCCACCTCCCCCAGTACTGCCACCTCCCCCAGTACTGCCACCTCCCCCAGTACTGCCACCTCCCCCAGTACTGCCACCCCCAGTACTGCCACCTCCCCCAGTACTGCCACCTCCCCCAGTACTGCCACCTCCCCCAGTACTGCCACCTCCCCACAGTACTGCCCCCTCCCCCAGTACTGCCACCTCCCCCAGTACTGCCACCTCCCCCCAGTCCTGCCACCTCCCCAGTACTGCCACCTGCCCCAGTACTGCCACCTCCCCCAGTACTGCCACCCCCCAGTACTGCCACCTCCCCCAGTACTGCCACCCCCCAGTACTGCCACCTCCCCCAGTACTGCCACCTCCCCCAGTACTGCCACCCCCCAGTACTGCCACCTCCCCCAGTACTGCCACCCCCCCAGTACTGCCACCTCCCCCAGTACTGCCACCTCCCCCAGTACTGCCACCTCCCCCAGTACTGCCACCTCCCCCAGTACTGCCACCCCCCCAGTACTGCCACCTCCCCCAGTACTGCCACCCCCCCCAGTACTGCCACCTCCCCCAGTACTGCCACCTCCCCCAGTACTGCCACCTCCCCCAGTACTGCCACCTCCCCCAGTACTGCCACCCCCCCAGTACTGCCACCTCCCCCAGTACTGCCACCTCCCCCCAGTACTGCCACCTCCCCCAGTATTGCCACCTCCCCCAGTACTGCCACCTCCCCCAGTACTGCCACCTCCCCACAGTACTGCCCCCTCCCCCAGTACTGCCACCTCCCCCCAGTACTGCCACCTCCCCCAGTACTGCCACCCCCCCAGTACTGCCACCCCCCAGTACTGCCACCTCCCCCAGTACTGCCACGTCCCCTAGTATCTCAGGGAATGACATGGACAGACAAACTGTTTGTTAATGCAGCTTTCCAATATAAATACAATGAAACGAGGAATTGACTGCGGGCCTCGACATTGACACTCAGAGGGAGTTTATTTTTCTCCTCCATTAGCCATCCTGGTCGCAGTACCGCGCTGAGCGAGGGGTAGCAAGATGGAGACGGCGGGCTGACATAGAAAGGGTCATGTGGCACTGTTTAAAAAAAATATGTCCTAACTCATACCCCCCCACACACACACACACACACACACACACACACAAAGAAATGACATGTCCTGTTTGTGATGGGGGCTTCTCTCCATCATGATTTAGTTCAGAACGGCCTGATAGATTGAATCTGCTGAGTCTGAAGAAAGGCCACGCGATGCTGTGTCTCAAAGGTCACCCTATACCCCTCCCTATATCGTGCACTACTTTTGAAGAGGATCCACGCTCTGCTCAAAAGTAGTAGTGCCTTTACAGCGCATTCGGAAACTCTTCAGACCCCTTGACTTTCCCCCCCCCATTTTGTTACGTTACAACCTTATTCTAAAAGGGATTAAATAGATTTTTGTTCCTCTTCAATCTACACACAATACCACATAATGACATCACAATACCCCATAATGACATCACAATACCCCCATAATGACATCACAATACCCTATAAGGACATCACAATAACCTATAATGACGTCACAATACCCCATAATGACATCACAATACCCCATAATGAAATCACAATACCCCATATTGACAAAGTGAGAACAGGTTATTAGAAGAAATAGAAACAGGAGTACCTTATTTACGTAAGTATTCAGACCCTTTGCTATGAGACTCGAAAATTGAGCTCAGGTGCATCCTGTTTCCATTGATCATCCTTGAGAGTTGGAGTCCAACTGGATTGGAGTCCACCTGTGGTAAATTCAATTGATTGGATATGATTTGGAAAGGCACACCCCTCTCTGTATAAAGTCAGAGCAAAAGCCAAACCATGAGGTCGAGGGAATTGTCCGTAGAGCTCAGAGACAGGATTGTGTCGAGGCGCAGATCTGGAGAAGGGCACCAAAACGTTTCTGTAGAATTGAAGGTCCCCAAGAACACAGGGGCCTCCATCATTCATAAATGGAAGAAGTTTGCACCCAACGGAAGGACAACTATCTCTGCAGCAATCCACCAATCAGGGCTTGATGGTAAAGTGGCCAGACAGAAGAAACTCCTCAGTAAAAGGCACATGACAGCCCATTTGGAGTTTGCCAAAAGGTACCTAAAGGACTCACAGACCATGAAAAACAAGATTCTCTGGTCTGATGAAACCATGATTGAACTATTTGGCCTGAATGCCAAGCGTCACGTCTGGAGGAAACCTGGCACCATCCCTACGGTGAAGCATGGTGGTGGCAGCATCATGTTGTGCTGATGTTTTTCAGCGACAGGGACTGAGAGACTAGTCAGGATCGAGGGAAAGATGTTCAGAGCAAAGTACAGAGAGATCCTTGATGAAAACTTGCTCCAGAGCCCTCAGGACCTCAGACTGGGGCGAAGGTTAGGATGGTACGCCTGTTGGAAGATGAACCTCTTCTGAATAAAGGACACTCCTGCCTTGTCTTGGCTTCTGAACAAGCCTCTGAGTGGCCCAGCCAGAGCCCAGAATTGAACCCGATCAAACAGCTCTGGAGAGACCTGAAAATAGCTGTAAAGCGATGCTCCCCATCCAACCTGACAGAGCATGAGAAGATCTGCCTAGAGGAATGGGAGAAACTCCCCAAATACAGTTGTGCCAGGCTGGGAGTGTCTGAATACTTACAGTATGTGAATGTGATATGACAAAATAAATTTAAAAAACAACAAAAAAACTAAACTGTCAGGTCTAAAAAGCTGTTTGGTAGATTCATCCATTTAGAAAAAGGCTGTAAAGTAAAAAAAAGAAGGAAAAAGTCAAGTGGCATATTTTCCGAATCCATTGTATGTAGGGAAAAGAATGCCATTTGGGATACATCCCACTACCCTCACTGCAGGTTACAGAGGACGGGCTCTGGTCTGATCAACAGAGAAGTTGTAAATTTCCATCAAGTCCTAGCCTGCAAGCTACATCCTCTCTCCCCCTCTCCCCCTCTCCCCCTCTCTTCTCTCTTCCTCTCTTTCCCCCCATCCCCCCTCTCCCCTTTCTCTCCCCCCTCCCTCTCTCTCCTTTCCTCTCTCTCTCTCTCTCTCTCTCTCTCTCTCTCTCTCTCTCTCTCTCTCTCTCTCTTTATCCCCCTCTCTCTCTCTCTCTCTCTTTATCCCCCCCCTCTCTCTCTCTCTCTCTCTTTCCCTCTCTCCCCCTCTCCCCCTCTCCCCCTCTCCCCCTCTCCACCCTCTCTCTCTTTCTCTCTCTCTCTTTATCCCCCTCTCTCTCTCTCTCTTTCCCTCTCTCCCCCTCTCCCCCTCTCACCCTCTCCCCCTCTCTTCTCTCTTCCTAACTTTCCCCCCATCCCCCCTCTCCCCTTTCTCTCGCCCCCTCTCTCTCTCTCCTTATCTCTCCTCTCCATCCTCTCTCTCTCTCTCTCTCTCTCTCTCTCTCTCTCTCTCTCTCTCTTTATCCCCCCCTCTCTCTCTCTTTCCCTCTCTCCCCCTCTCCCCCTCTCCCCCTCTCTTGTCTCTTCCTCTCTTTCCCCCCATCCCCCCTCTCCCCTGTCTCTCTTCTCTCTCATCATGGAAAGGGTTGGAGGAAGACAATGTCCCCTCAGCTGACAAAAAAGGGTGTGGGGGGGAGGTGGGGGGTTGTAGGACGGGAGTGGAGGGGTAATCATTGCATCACATCACCACTGAGGCTATTGTTAAAACTCGTCAGTCAGCCAGTCAGCAGTATCCATCATAATGTATCTTGTTCAGTGTGACCCAGCAGCTGGGATGAGGGCCACCTCACTCTCTCTCTCTCTCTCGTTCTCTCACTCCTTTCATCTCACGGTTGAAGAAAGAAAATAAAAGAATAGAAGGAGAGAAATAACGAGAGCCACCTCTTAGAGGATAAAGCACCTTGATTGGTTGGCAGGATCAGAGGTTTGTATCTTGTATTTATTATGGATCTCCATTAGCTGCTGACAAGGTAGCAGCTACTCTTCCTGGGGTCCAAACAAGATTAAGGCACTTGCATACAAACTGAAACAGCACACTACTACACACTACTCAACCACAACATACTGTATCTACAATACTACACACTACCCAACCACAACATACTGTATCTACAATACTACACAATACTACACACTACTCTACTACAACATACTGTATCTACAATACCACACACTACTACACACTACCCAACCACAACATACTGTATATACAATACCACACACTACCCAACCACAACATACTGTATATACAATACCACACACTACTACACCACAACATACTGTATCTACAATACTACACACTACCCAACCACAACATACGGTATCTACAATACCACACACTACCCAACCACAACATACTGTATCTACAATACTACACACTACTACACACTACTCCACAACAACATACTGTATCTACAATGCTACACACGACTACACACTACTCTAACACCACATACTGTATCTACAATACTACACACTACTACACACAGCTACACACTACTCTACCACAACATACTGTTTCTACAATACAACACACTACTACATACTACTCTACCACAACATACTGCATCTACAATACTACACACTACTACACCACAACATACTGTATCTACAATACTACACAAGCATTTCACAAGCATTTCACAAGCATTTCGCTACACTCGCATTAACATCTGCTAACCATGTGTATGTGACAAATCAAATTTGATTTGATACACACTACTACATACTACTCTACCACAACATACTGTATCTACAATACTACACACTACTACACACTACCCAACCAGAACATACTGTATCTACAATACTACACACTACCCAACCACAACATACTGTATCTACAATACCACACACTACTACACACTACTACACACTACTCTACCACAACATACTGTATCTACAATACTACACACTACTACACACTACTCTACCACAACATACTGTATCTACAATACTACACACTACTACACACTACTACACACTACTACACACTACCCAACCACAACATACTGTATCTACAATACTACACACTACTCTACCACAACATACTGTATCTACAATACCACACAATACTACACACTACTCTACCACAACATACTGTATCTACAATACTACACAATACTACACACTACTGTACCACAACATACTGCATCTACAATACCACACAATACCTCACACTACTACACACTACTACACACTACTCTACCACAACATACTGTATCTACAATACTACACACTACTACACACTACTCTACCACAACATACTGTATCTACAATACTACACACTACTACACACTACTACACACTACTACACACTACTACACACTACTACACACTACTACACACTACCCAACCACAACATACTGTATCTACAATACTACACACTACTCTACCACAACATACTGTATCTACAATACCACACAATACTACACACTACTGTACCACAACATACTGCATCTACAATACTACACACTTCTACACACTACTCTACCACAACATACTGTATCTACAGTACTGCACAATACTACACACTACTGTACCACAACATACTGCATCTACAATACTACACAATACTACACACTACCCTGCCACAACATGTATCTACAATACTACACAATACTACACACTACTCTACCACAACATACTGCATCTACAATACTACACACTACTACACACTACTACACACTACTCTACCACAACATACTGTATCTACAATACTACACAATACTACACAATACTACACACTACTCTACCACAACATACTGCATCTACAATACTACACACTACTACACACTACTACACACTACTCTACCACAACATACTGCATCTACAATACTACACAATACCACACAATACTACACACGACTACACACTACTCTACTACAACATACTGCATCTACAATACTACACACTACTACACACTACTCTACTACAACATACTGCATCTACAATACAACAATTTAACAATATTATAGTGCTGTTTGTACGTGTGTGTAGAGAGCGCGTTTTAGTATGTGTGTGTGGAGTGCGTGTTTTAGCATGTGTGTGTAGAGTGCGTGTTTTAGCATGTGTGTGTAGAGTGCGTGTTTTAGCATGTGTGTGTAGAGTGCGTGTTTTAGCATGTGTGTGTAGAGTACCTGTGTGTGTGGATCTCCCCACAGGCCGTGCTCTTTCATAAGGTATATTTATGTGTTTTATACAGGGCCGCAACTTTCAATGGAGGCGGGTGTCACCCTCACATTCTGAAATTGCATTTTTTTGTCAGAAATATCACGTGATACAAAACGAGGCAACGGTGCGTTTTAAAAACGAGGCAACGGTGGACATCTCCGAGAGGTCGGGTAAGCTAAAAAATTACTTTGAATTCCAGTCTGGTTCTACTGCTTGTATTAGTTACTTGATGTGGAATAGAGTTCTATGTAGCCATGGCTCTACTTAGTACTGTGCGCCTCCCATAGTCTATTCTGGACTTGGGGACTGTGAAGAGACCTCTGGTGGCAAGTCTTGTGGGGTATGGATGGGTGTCTGAGCTGTGTGCCAGTAGTTTAAACAGACCTCTGGTGACATGTCTTGTGGGGTATGCATGGGTGTCTGAGCTGTGTGCCAGTAGTTTAAACAGACCTCTGGTGACATGTCTTGTGGGTAAGGGACAGCCGTGCTGCTCTGTTCTGGGCCACCTGTAATTTGCCATTGTCCCTCTTTGTGGCACTTCACCATATGACTGGGCAGTAGACCAGGTGGGATAAAACTAGAGCCTGTAGGATTTGTTTTAGTTGATGACGATGTCAAGAAATCAGAGCAGCGCTTTATTATGGACAGACTTCTCTCCATCTTAGCTACTGTTGTATCAATATGTTTTGACCCTGACAGTTTACAATCAAAGGTTACACCACTAAAGTTTAGTCTCCTCAAATTGCTTATTTTCCACATTATTCATTACAAGATTTAGTTGAGGTTCAACGTTTTAGTGAATGATTTGTACCAAATATACTGATATATATAAATGCAACATGTAAAGTGTTTAAACAGCATGATCATTACACAGGTGAACCTTGTGCTGGGGACAATAAAAGGTCACTCTATAATGTGCAGTTTTGTCACACGACACAATGCTGCATATGTCTCAAGTACTAAGGAAGTGTGCAATTGGCATGCTGACTGCAGGAATGTCCACCAGCGCTGTTGCCAGAGAATTTTGCAGTACGTTTAACCGTCCTCACAACCACAGACCAAGTGAGACCGCGTCGTGTGGGTGAGCGGTTTATGGATGTAGGCAAACGCTATGGACAATGAACACAACTGTATTTTGTCGATGGCAGTTTGAATGCACAGAGATACCGTGATGAGATTCATGAGGCCCGTTGTCATGCCATTCATCCTCCGCCATCACCTCATGTTTCAGCACGATAATGCACAGCTCCATGTCACAAGGACCTGTACAATTCCTGGAAGCTGAACATGCCCCAGTTCTTCCTGCATACTCACCAGACATGTCACCCATTGAGTTTGGGAGGCGTTGGAAGGACGTGTACGACAACGTGTTCCAGTTCCCGCGAATATCCTTCAACTTCGCACAAACATTGAAGAGGAATGGGACAACCTGATCAACTATACGAAGGTAGATGTGTCGTGCTGCACAAGGCAAGTGGTCATCAGATCGTCACATCAGACACTGACTTGTTCTCTGATCCACACCCCCTACCTTTATTTGTTTAAGGTATTTATGACCAACAGATGCATATCTGCATTCTGTATTTCCTGTCATGAAATCCATAGATTAGGACCTCATTTATTAACATCAAATGACAGATTTTCTTATAGGATCTGTAACTCTCTAAAATCTTGAAACTGTTCATTGTTGCATTTATATTTTTGTTCAGTGTATATTATATTATAATGCTGACTACTAGGATACTAGTAACAATAAATGAACACTCATACAAGGATGTCTGTACTACCAGCTCAGGTTATGACATAGCCCTGTATTTCCCCTGGGTATTGTTGGCCTGAACAGCGTTTTGGTTATGCAGCTATGGCAAGTCTTTTAAGTAGGGAACACTCAAAACTACACGCTGGTTGAGAGAATGCCAAGAGTGTGCAAAGCTGTCATCAAGGCAAAGAATCTCAAATCTAAAATATATTCTGATTTGTTTAACACTTTTTTTAGTTACTACTTGATTCCATGTGTGTCATTTCATAGTTTTAATGTCTTCACTATTATTCTACAATGTAGAAAAAAAGTAAAAATAAAGAAAAACCCTGGAGTGAGTACAGGTGTGTCCAAACGTTTGACTGTTCCTGTATGTCACAGAGACTGAGGGGAGAGAGACACGGCAGTGTGTGTTGGCAGGGGATCTGCACTAGATGAAAATCTCTCAGCTGAAGCAGCAATGCATGTCAATCTAAGTATATTGTTCCTTCACATTCCTGTCTGTATTTCAGGGCCTGATGCAGGTGGTTCCCACTTGTTCCTGTGAATAAACCACAAGATGGATGCTCCAATTCCCTTGAGGATTCTCCCGTTTCCTCCAGGATGCTCCAGTTCCCTTCAGGATGCTCCAGTTCCCTCCAGGATGCTCCAGTTCCCTTCAGGATGCTCCAGTTCCCTTCAGGATGCTCCAGATCCCTTCAGGATGCTCCAGATCCCTTCAGGATGCTCCAGTTCCCTTCAGGATGCTCCAGATCCCTTCAGGATGCTCCAGATCCCTTCAGGATGCTCCAGATCCCTTCAGGATGCTCCAGTTTCCTCCAGGATGCTCCAGTTCCCTCCAGGATGCTCCAGATCCCTTCAGGATGCTCCAGATCCCTTCAGGATGCTCCAGATCCCTTCAGGATGCTCCAGATCCCTTCAGGATGCTCCAGTTCCCTTCAGGATGCTCCAGATCCATTCAGGATGCTCCAGTTCCCTTCAGGATGCTCCAGATCCATTCAGGATGCTCCAGTTCCCTTCAGGATGCTCCAGATCCCTTCAGGATGCTCCAGTTCCCTTCAGGATGCTCCAGATCCATTCAGGATGCTCCAGATCCCTTCAGGATGCTCCAGATCCCTCCAGGATGCTCCAGTTCCCTTCAGGATGCTCCAGATCCCTTCAGGATGCTCCAGTTCCCTTCAGGATGCTCCAGATCCCTCCAGGATGCTCCAGTTCCCTCCAGGATGCTCCAGTTCCCTCCAGGATGCTCCAGTTCCCTCCAGGACGCTCCAGTTCCCTTCAGGATGCTCCAGTTCCCTCCAGGATGCTCCAGTTCCCTTCAGGATGCTCCAGTTCCCTTCAGGATGCTCCAGATCCCTTCAGGATGCTCCAGATCCCTTCAGGATGCTCCAGTTCCCTTCAGGATGCTCCAGTTCCCTTCGGGAGGCTCCAGGATGCTCCAGTTCCCTCCAGGATGCTCCAGATCCCTTCAGGATGCTCCAGATCCCTTCAGGATGCTCCAGTTTCCTTCAGGATGCTCCAGATCCCTTCAGGATGCTCCAGATCCCTTCAGGATGCTCCAGTTCCCTTCAGGATGCTCCAGTTCCCTTCAGGATGCTCCAGATCCCTTCAGGATGCTCCAGATCCCTTCAGGATGCTCCAGTTCCCTTCAGGATGCTCCAGATCCCTTCAGGATGCTCCCGTTTCCTTCAGGATGCTCCAGATCCCTTCAGATTGCTCCAGTTCCCTCCAGGATGCTCCAGTTCCCTTCAGGATGCTCCAGATCCCTTCAGGATGCTCCAGTTCCCTTCAGGATGCTCCAGATCCCTTCAGGATGCTCCAGATCCCTCAGGATGCTCCAGTTCCCTTCAGGATGCTCCAGATCCCTTCAGGATGCTCCAGATCCCTTCAGGATGCTCCAGATCCCTTCAGGATGCTCCAGATCCCTTCAGGATGCTCCAGTTCCCTTCAGGATGCTCCAGATCCCTTCAGGATGCTCCAGATCCCTTCAGGATGCTCCAGTTCCCTTCAGGATGCTCCAGTTCCCTTCAGGATGCTCCAGATCCCTTCAGGATGCTCCAGTTCCCTTCAGGATGCTCCAGATCCCTTCAGGATGCTCCAGTTCCCCAGGATGCTCCAGATCCCTTCGGGATGCTCCAGATCCCTTCAGGATGCTCCAGTTCCCTTCAGGATGCTCCAGATCCCTTCAGGATGCTCCAGTTCCCTTCAGGATGCTCCAGATCCCCAGGATGCTCCAGATCCCTTCAGGATGCTCCAGTTCCCTTCAGGATGCTCCAGATCCTTCAGGATGCTCCAGTTCCCTTCAGGATGCTCCAGTTCCCTTCAGGATGCTCCAGATCCCTTCAGGATGCTCCAGATCCCTTCAGGATGCTCCAGATCCCTCCAGGATGCTCCAGTTCCCTTCAGGATGCTCCAGATCCCTTCAGGATGCTCCAGTTCCCTTCAGGATGCTCCAGATCCCTTCAGGATGCTCCAGATCCCTTCAGGATGCTCCAGTTCCCTTCAGGATGCTCCAGTTCCCTTCAGGATGCTCCAGATCCCTTCAGGATGCTCCAGATCCCTTCAGGATGCTCCAGTTCCCTTCAGGATGCTCCAGATCCCTTCAGGATGCTCCAGATCCCTTCAGGATGCTCCAGATCCCTCCAGGATGCTCCAGTTCCCTTCAGGATGCTCCAGATCCCTTCAGGATGCTCCAGATCCCTTCAGGATGCTCCAGTTCCCTTCAGGATGCTCCAGATCCCTTCAGGATGCTCCAGATCCCTTCAGGATGCTCCAGATCCCTTCAGGATGCTCCAGATCCCTTCAGGATGCTCCAGTTCCCTTCAGGATGCTCCTCCCAGGATGCTCCCTTCAGGATGCTCCAGATCCCTTCGGGATGCTCCAGATCCCTTCAGGATGCTCCAGATCCCTTCAGGATGCTCCAGTTCCCTTCAGGATGCTCCAGATCCCTTCAGGATGCTCCAGTTCCCTTCAGGATGCTCCAGATCCCTTCAGGATGCTCCAGATCCCTTCAGGATGCTCCAGTTCCCTTCAGGATGCTCCAGATCCCTTCAGGATGCTCCAGATCCCTTCAGGATGCTCCAGATCCCTTCAGGATGCTCCAGATCCCTTCAGGATGCTCCAGTTCCCTTCAGGATGCTCCAGATCCCTTCAGGATGCTCCAGATCCCTTCAGGATGCTCCAGATCCCTTCAGGATGCTCCAGTTCCCTTCAGGATGCTCCAGATCCCTTCAGGATGCTCCAGATCCCTTCAGGATGCTCCAGATCCCTTCAGGATGCTCCAGATCCCTTCAGGATGCTCCAGATCCCTTCAGGATGCTCCAGATCCCTTCAGGATGCTCCAGTTCCCTTCAGGATGCTCCAGATCCCTTCAGGATGCTCCAGATCCCTTCAGGATGCTCCAGATCCCTTCAGGATGCTCCAGTTCCCTTCAGGATGCTCCAGTTCCCTTCAGGATGCTCCAGATCCCTTCAGGATGCTCCAGATCCCTTCAGGATGCTCCCCAGATCCCTTCAGGAGGATGCTCCAGATCCCTTCAGGATGCTCCAGATCCCTTCAGGATGCTCCAGATCCCTTCAGGATGCTCCAGATCCCTTCAGGATGCTCAGATCCCTTCAGGATGCTCCAGATCCCTTCAGGATGCTCCAGATCCCTTCAGGATGCTCCAGTTCCCTTCAGGATGCTCCAGATCCCTTCAGGATGCTCCAGTTCCCTTCAGGATGCTCCAGATCCTTCAGGATGCTCCAGATCCCTTCAGGATGCTCCAGTTCCCTTCGGGATGCTCCAGATCCCTTCAGGATGCTCCAGATCCCTTCAGGATGCTCCAGTTCCCTTCAGGATGCTCCAGATCCCTTCAGGATGCTCCAGATCCCTTCAGGATGCTCCAGTTCCCTTCAGGATGCTCCAGATCCCTTCAGGATGCTCCAGATCCCTCCAGGATGCTCCAGTTCCCTTCAGGATGCTCCAGATCCCTTCAGGATGCTCCAGTTCCCTTCAGGATGCTCCAGATCCCTTCAGGATGCTCCAGATCCCTTCAGGATGCTCCAGATCCCTTCAGGATGCTCCAGTTCCCTTCAGGATGCTCCAGATCCCTTCAGGATGCTCCAGTTCCCTTCGGGATGCTCCAGATCCCTTCAGGATGCTCCAGATCCCTTCAGGATGCTCCAGTTCCCTTCAGGATGCTCCAGATCCCTTCAGGATGCTCCAGTTCCCTTCAGGATGCTCCAGATCCCTTCAGGATGCTCCAGTTCCCTTCAGGATGCTCCAGTTCCTTCAGGATGCTCCAGATCCCTTCAGGATGCTCCAGATCCCTTCAGGATGCTCCAGATCCCTCCAGGATGCTCCAGTTCCCTTCAGGATGCTCCAGATCCCTTCAGGATGCTCCAGTTCCCTTCAGGATGCTCCAGATCCCTTCAGGATGCTCCAGATCCCTTCAGGATGCTCCAGTTCCCTTCAGGATGCTCCAGATCCCTTCAGGATGCTCCAGATCCCTTCAGGATGCTCCAGATCCCTTCAGGATGCTCCAGATCCCTTCAGGATGCTCCAGTTCCCTTCAGGATGCTCCAGTTCCTTTCAGGATGCTCCAGATCCCTTCAGGATACTCCAGATCCCTTCAGGATGCTCCAGATCCCTCCAGGATGCTCCAGATCCCTTCAGGATGCTCCAGATCCCTTCAGGATGCTCCAGATCCCTCCAGGATGCTCCAGATCCCTTCAGGATGCTCCAGATCCCTTCAGGATGCTCCAGTTCCCTTCAGGATGCTCCAGATCCCTTCAGGATGCTCCAGTTCCCTTCAGGATGCTCCAGATCCCTTCAGGATGCTCCAGTTCCCTTCAGGATGCTCCAGATCCCTTCAGGATGCTCATAACTACATTCCAAGCCATTTCAGGCTATCAATCAAGTGAGAGTAGCTTGCCTAACTCTCTTACCATGCATGCCTGCTTGCAAGGTTGCTAGACTTTACAACATTCTTAAATGTATAATTTGAACAAACATTTAGGAAGAGTTTTTTAATTTCATGGAGTCTGTGAAGGAAGAACACACGTGGAACAAGTGGCAAACAAAATAGGTCCAAAAAAAGAAGAAGATTTTCACCAAGTTAAATTGACATATTAATATATCCCATTTAGCAGACGCTTTTGTCCAAAGCGACTTACAAGTCGGCTGGGGCCACTACTTTTGCATATGGGTGGCCCCAGTGGGAATCGAACCCACGACGCTTGGCGTTGCAAGCGCCATGCTCTACCGACTGAGCCACACAGTGTTAAAGGTTTCATGATGCTTGAATCTAAACCACAGAAGGTCATTTTAAAATTGTTCTATACATCAGTGCTACAAAGTATTAACTTAAGGGAGCTGAATAATTTTGCACGCCCAATTTTTCCGTTTTTGATTGGTAAAAAAAGTTTGAAATATTCAATAAATGTCGTTCCACTTCATGATAGTGTCGCACTTGTTGTTGATTCTTCACAAAAAAATACAGTTTTATATCTTTATGTTTGAAGCCTGAAATGTGGCAAAAGGTCTCAAAGTTCAAGGGGGCCGAATACTTTCGCAAGGCACTGTATATATATATATATATATATATATATATATATATATATATATATATATAAAACTACACAGGGATCAAAGCTGTTCCACATCCTGTGAAATTGTGAAGATCTCCACAAATAGTTGTTCCATCTGTGCCACTCATTTAGTCTGGCTTTAAATACACTTCGTCTATAAATTAATAATTGATATGTCTCCATCTTGATTCATGTCTCCATCTCAATCAATTATCTAACTTAAAGAATAGGACTAAATCAAATTAAAGTTTAAATACCTATTATGTAATCTGATTTTTGGTTAGAGTATGGGGGTAGAGTATAGGGGGAAGAGAATGGGGGGTAGAGTATGGGGGTAGAGTATGGGGGTAGAGTATGGGTGGGTAGAGTACGGGGTGTAGAGTATGGGGGTAGAGTATGGGGTTGTAGAGTATGTGGGGGAGTGTATGGGTGGGTAGAGAATGGGGGTAGAGTATGGGGGGTAGAGTATGGGGGTGTAGAGTATGTGGGGGTAGTGTATGGGTGGGTAGAGAATGGGGGTAGAGTATGGGGGTAGAGTATTGGGGTAGAGTATTGGGGTAGAGTATGGGGGGTAGAGAATGGGGGTAGAGTATGGGGGGGTAGAGTATGAGGGGTAGAGTATGGGTGGTAGAGAATGGGGGTGTAGAGTATGGGGGTAGAGTATGGGGGGTAGAGTATGGGGGGGTAGAGTATGGGAGGGTAGAGTATGTTGGGTAGAGAATGGGAGGGTAGAGAATGGGGGTAGAGTATGGGGGTAGAGTATGGGGGTGTAGAGTATGGGGGGTAGAGAATGGGGGGTAGAGTATGGGGGTAGAGTATGGGGGTAGAGTATGGGGGTAGAGTATGGGGGTAGAGTATGGGGGTAGAGTATGGGGGTAGAGTATGGGGGGTAGAATAGGGGGTAGAGTATGGGGGTAGAGTATGGGGGTAGAGTATGGGGGGTAGAGTATGGGGGTAGAGTATGGGGGTAGAGTATGGGGGTGTAGAGTATGTTGGGTAGAGAATGGGAGGGTAGATTATGTTGGGTAGAGAATGGGAGGGTAGAGAATGGGGGTAGAGTATGGGGGGTAGAGTATGGGGGTAGAGTATGGGTGGAAGAGTATGGGGGTAGAGTATGGGGTAGAGTATGGGGGGTAGAGTATGGGGGTAGAGTATGGGGGTGTAGAGTATGGGGGTAGAGTATGGGGGTAGAGTATGGGGGGTAGAGTATGTTGGGTAGAGAATGGGATGGTAGAGAATGGGGGTAGAGTATGGGGGTAGAGTATGGGGGTGTAGAGTATGGGGGTAGAGTATGGGGGTAGAGTATTGGGGTGTAGAGTATGGGGGTAGAGTATGGGGGTGTAGAGTATGTTGCGTAGAGAATGGGAGGGTAGAGTATGTTGGGTAGAGAATGGGAGGGTACAGAATTGGGGTAGAGTATGGGGGTAGAGTATGGGGGGTAGAGTATGTTGGGTAGAGAATGGGATGGTAGAGAATGGGGGTAGAGTATGGGGGGTAGAGTATGGGGGTGTAGAGTATGGGGGTAGAGTATGGGGGTAGAGTATTGGGGTGTAGAGTATGGGGGTAGAGTATGGGGGTGTAGAGTATGTTGCGTAGAGAATGGGAGGGTAGAGTATGTTGGGTAGAGAATGGGAGGGTACAGAATTGGGGTAGAGTATGGGGGGTAGAGTATGGGGGGGGTAGAGTATGGGGGTGTAGAGTATGGGGGGTAGAGAATGGGGGGTAGAGTATGGGGGGTAGAGTATGGGGGTAGAGTATGGGGGTAGAGTGTGGGGGGTAGAGTATGGGGGGTAGAGTATGGGGGTAGAGTATGGGGGGTAGAATAGGGGGTAGAGTATGGGGGTAGAGTATGGGGGGGGTAGAGTATGGGGGGGTAGAGTATGGGGGTAGAGTATGGGGGTAGAGTATGGGGGTAGAGTATGGGGGTGTAGAGTATGTTGGGTAGAGAATGGGAGGGTAGATTATGTTTGGGTAGAGAATGGGAGGGTAGAGAATGGGGGTAGAGTATGGGGGGGTAGAGTATGGGGGTAGAGTATGGGTGGAAGAGTATGGGGGGTAGAGTATGGGGTAGAGTATGGGGGGGTAGAGTATGGGGGTAGAGTATGGGGTGTAGAGTATGGGGGTAGAGTATGGGGGTAGAGTATGCATAGAGGGGGGGGTAGAGTATGTTGGGTAGAGAATGGGATGGTAGAGAATGGGGGTAGAGTATGGGGGGTAGAGTATGGGGGTGTAGAGTATGGGGGTAGAGTATGGGGGTAGAGTATTGGGGTGTAGAGTATGGGGGTAGAGTATGGGGGTGTAGAGTATGTTGCGTAGAGAATGGGAGGGTAGAGTATGTTGGGTAGAGAATGGGAGGGTACAGAATTGGGGTAGAGTATGGGGGTAGAGTATGGGGGGGTAGAGTATGTTGGGTAGAGAATGGGATGGTAGAGAATGGGGGTAGAGTATGGGGGGTAGAGTATGGGGGTGTAGAGTATGGGGGTAGAGTATGGGGGTAGAGTATTGGGGTGTAGAGTATGGGGGTAGAGTATGGGGGGTGTAGAGTATGTTGCGTAGAGAATGGGAGGGTAGAGTATGTTGGGTAGAGAATGGGAGGGTACAGAATTGGGGTAGAGTATGGGGGGTAGAGTATGGGGGGGTAGAGTATGGGGAGTAGAGTATGGGAGGGTAGAGTATGTTGGGTAGAGAATGGGAGGGTAGAGAATGGGGGTAGAGTATGGGGGGTAGAGTATGGGGGTGTAGAGTATGGGGGGTAGAGAATGGGGGGTAGAGTATGGGGGTAGAGTATGGGGGTAGAGTATGGGGGTAGAGTATGGGGGTAGAGTATGGGGGTAGAGTATGGGGGGTAGAGTATGGGGGTAGAGTATAGGTATGGGGGTAGAATAGGGGGTAGAGTATGGGGGGTAGAGTATGGGGGGGTAGAGTATGTTGGGTAGAGAATGGGATGGTAGAGAATGGGGGTAGAGTATGGGGGTAGAGTATGGGGTAGAGTATGGGGGGTAGAGTATGGGGGTAGAGTATGGGGGGTAGAGTATGGGGGTAGAGTATGGGGGTAGAGTATGGGGGTAGAGTATGGGGGTAGAGTATGGGGGTAGAGTATGGGGGGGGTAGAGTATGTTGGGTAGAGAATGGGATGGTAGAGAATGGGGTAGAGTATGGGGGGTAGAGTATGGGGTAGAGTATGGGGGGTAGAGTATGGGGGTAGAGTATGGGGGTAGAGTATGGGGGTAGAGTATGGGGGTAGAGTATGGGGGTGGGGGTAGAGTATGGGGGTGTAGAGTATGGGGGTAGAGTATGGGGGTAGAGTATGGGGGGTAGAGTATGTTGGGTAGAGAATGGGAGGGTAGAGTATGTTGGGTAGAGAATGGGATGGTAGAGTATGGGGGTAGAGTATGGGGGTAGAGTATGGGGGTAGAGTATGGGGGGGTAGAGTATGTTGGGTAGAGAATGGGAGGGTAGAGTATGTTGGGTAGAGAATGGGATGGTAGAGTATGGGGGTAGAGTATGGGGGTAGAGTATGGGGGTAGAGTATGGGGGGGTAGAGTTTGGGGGTAGAGTATGAGGGGTAGAGTATGGGGGGGTAGAGTATGGGGGTAGAGTATGGGGGTGTAGAGTATGGGGGTAGAGTATGGGGGTAGAGTATGGTGGGGTAGAGCATGTTGGGTAGAGAATGGGAGGGTAGAGTATGTTGGGTAGAGAATGGGATGGTAGAGAATGGGGGTAGAGTATGGGGGGTAGAGTATGGGGTAGAGTATGGGGGTAGAGTATGGGGGGTAGAGTATGGGGGTAGAGTATGGGGGTGTAGAGTATGGGGGTAGAGTATGGGGGTAGAGTATGGGGGGTAGAGTATGTTGGGTAGAGAATGGGAGGGTAGAGTATGTTGGGTAGAGAATGGGATGGTAGAGTATGGGGGTAGAGTATGGGGGTAGAGTATGGGGGTAGAGTATGGGGGTAGAGTATGGGGGTAGAGTATAGGGGGTAGAGTATGGGGGTAGAGTATGGGGGGGGGGGGGGGTAGAGTATGGGGGTAGAGTATGGGGGTAGAGTATGGGGGTAGAGTATGGGGGTGGAGTATGGGGGTAGAGTATGGTGGTGTAGAGTATGGGGGTAGAGTATGGGGGGGTAGAGTATGTTGGGTAGAGAATGGGAGGGTAGAGTATGTTGGGTAGAGAATGGGAGGGTAGAGAATGGGGGTAGAGTACGGGGGGTAGAGTATGGGGGTAGAGTATGGGTGGAAGAGTATGGGGGTAGAGTATGGGGTAGAGTATGGGGGTAGAGTATGGGGGTAGAGTATGGGGGTGTAGAGTATGGGGGTAGAGTATGGGGGGGTAGAGTATGTTGGGTAGAGAATGGGATGGTAGAGAATGGGGGTAGAGTATGGGGGGGGGGTAGAGTATGGGGTAGAGTATGGGGGGGTAGAGTATGGGGGTAGAGTATGGGGGTAGAGTATGGGGGTAGAGTATGGGGGTAGAGTATGGGGGTGTAGAGTATGGGGGTAGAGTATGGGGGTAGAGTATGGGGGTAGAGTATGGGGGGTATAGTATGGGGGGTAGAGTATGGGGGTAGAGTATAGGGGGTAGAGTATGGGGGTAGAGTATGGGGGTAGAGTATGGGGGTAGAGTATGGGGGTAGAGTATGGGGGTAGAATATGGGGGTAGAGTATGGGGGGTAGAGTATGGGGGTAGAGTATGGGTGGAAGAGTATGGGGGGTAGAGTATGGGGTAGAGTATGGGGGGTAGAGTATGGGGGTAGAGTATGGGGGTGTAGAGTATGGGGGTAGAGTATGGGGGTAGAGTATGGGGGGTAGAGTATGTTGGGTAGAGAATGGGATGGTAGAGAATGGGGGTAGAGTATGGGGGTAGAGTATGGGGTAGAGTATGGGGGGTAGAGTATGGGGGTAGAGTATGGGGGGTAGAGTATGGGGGTAGAGTATGGGGGTAGAGTATGGGGGTGTAGAGTATGGGGGTAGAGTATGGGGGTAGAGTATGGGGGTAGAGTATGTTGGGTAGAGAATGGGAGGGTAGAGTATGTTGGGTAGAGAATGGGATGGTAGAGTATGGGGGTAGAGTATGGGGGGGTAGAGTATGGGGGTAGAGTATGGGGGTAGAGTATGTTGGGTAGAGAATTGGAGGGTAGAGTATGTTGGGTAGAGAATGGGATGGTAGAGTATGGGGGTAGAGTATGGGGGTAGAGTATGGGGGTAGAGTATAGGGGGGGTAGAGTTTGGGGGTAGAGTATGAGGGGTAGAGTATGGGGGTAGAGTATGGGGGTAGAGTATGGGGGTGTAGAGTATGGGGTAGAGTATGGGGGTAGAGTATGGTGGGGTAGAGCATGTTGGGTAGAGAATGGGAGGGTAGAGTATGTTGGGTAGAGAATGGGATGGTAGAGAATGGGGGTAGAGTATAGAGGGGGGGTAGAGTATGGGGTAGAGTATGGGGGTAGAGTATGGGGGGTAGAGTATGGGGGTAGAGTATGGGGGTGTAGAGTATGGGGGTAGAGTATGGGGGTAGAGTATGGGGGGTAGAGTATGTTGGGTAGAGAATGGGAGGGTAGAGTATGTTGGGTAGAGTATGTTGGGTAGAGAATGGGATGGTAGAGTATGGGGGTAGAGTATGGGGGTAGAGTATGGGGGGTAGAGTATGGGGGTAGAGTATAGGGGTAGAGTATGGGGGTAGAGTATGGGGGGTAGAGTATGGGGGTAGAGTATGGGGGTAGAGTATGGGGGTAGAGTATGGGGGTGTAGAGTATGGGGGTAGAGTATGGGGGGGTAGAGTATGTTGGGTAGAGAATGGGAGGGTAGAGTATGTTGGGTAGAGAATGGGAGGGTAGAGAATGGGGGTAGAGTACGGGGGGGTAGAGTATGGGGGTAGAGTATGGGGGGTAGAGTATGGGGGGTAGAGTATGGGGGTAGAGTATGGGGGTAGAGTATGGGGGTGTAGAGTATGTTGGGTAGAGAATGGGAGGGTAGAGTATGTTGGGTAGAGAATGGGAGGGAAGAGAATGGGGTAGAGTATGGGGAGGTAGAGTATGGGGGGTAGAGTATGGGGGTAGATTATGGGGGGTAGAGTATGGGGGTAGAGTATGGGGGGTAGAGTTTGGGGGTAGAGTATGGGGGTAGAGTATGGGGGTGTAGAGTATGGGGGGGTAGAGTATGCTGGGTAGAGAATGGGAGGGTAGAGTATGTTCGGTAGAGAATGGGAGGGTAGAGAATGGGGGTAGAGTATGGGGGTAGAGTATGGGGGTAGAGTATGGGGGTAGAGTATGGGGGGTAGAGTATGGGGGGTAGAGTATGGGTGTAGAGTATGGGGGGTAGAGTATGGGGGTAGAGTATGGGGGTAGAGTATGGGGGTAGAGTATGGGGGGGTAGAGTATGGGGCAGAGTATGGGGTAGAATATGGGGGTAGAGTATGGGGGGGTAGAGTATGGGGGTAGAGTATGAGGGGTAGAGTATGGGGGGGTAGAGTATGGGTGTAGAGTATGGGGGGTAGAGTATGGGGGTAGAGTATGGGGGGGGTAGAGTATGGGGTAGAGTATGGGGGTAGAGTATGGGGGTAGAGTATGTGGGTGTAGAGCCTGCATTTCCTTGGTAAAAGCGTTGCATGATATATATATATTTTTTTTAAACCAATTCGACACCACAATGTATTAGTGCTCAGTACATTCAGATTGGAGTGCATTGTTGTCCTTTAACCTATTCATATTGAAATAATTAGTACGATTTTAAAATAAACTGCGGTTTTCTAGTATTTAAATGTACTTCTTCTGCCACTGATCAGTCATGCAGAGCCACTGGAAAGTAACGTATAGCGTAGTAGTCAATGGCAACACAAATAAACCAGTCGAATCCTCCCTCCTTGCTCTGAGGGAAAACACTCACGGATAAAAGAAGAATGAACCAGAAGTGTTTCAGATAACAGTGAAGTTTACCCACAGCTCTATTCTTGTCTCTGAGAGGAAGTGTCCGTCAGCATTCATTGGTCAGCTTGTCAATCGAGCCCCCAGCACCTGACAAAGACAACATGACAACAGTGTGGAACAGCAAAGAAAAGGCGCGTTTGTTGATCCTCAGACAGGATATGACCAAACAAGGCCCCGCCTTCGAAGCCCTGCCTCATCCTTCGTCCTGATGACTGAAGAGGAAGGAGTCGTGACGGAGAGGAAGTCAGCGGAGGGACAGGAGGAATTTGGTCTCCATCTGACAAGCAGACCAGGCGTGCTGTCTCCTGAACCCCCTAGGGTCCCTGTGAGAGGTATCCAGTAACCAGACACACTGCCACACGCGGATGTCCCTGCTGATGAGGACTAGGAAGACAGCTGTGGAAGACATTCTTATAAGATACTATGTATTTGGCAGGTATTACAGTAAATACTCATGGATGTAAATGTATGATCTTAGCTTTACATTTCCAAACAGGGCCCATGTCCATCCACATTGTCCTACAGTACCTATGTCTGTGAACTCCACACACTAGGGTTTTATATTTTCCTAGTATTTTACGATTAATGAATCACTTTTCCCCCAGATAACGCGGTATTTCCCGTCAAAACGGGAAGTGTCATTCTAAAGCATACAGTATAAAACACAGAAATATGTCTGGATTTGATCAGTAAATACACCCGATGAGCCCTACATTAAATACACCCGATGAGCCCTATATTAAATACACCTGATGAGCCCTATATTAAATACACCTGATGAGCCCTATATTAAATACACCTGATGAGCCCTATATTAAATACACCCGATGAGCCCTATATTAAATACACCTGATGAGCCCTATATTAAATACACCTGATGAGCCCTACATTAAATACACCTGATGAGCCCTATATTAAATACACTCGATGAGCCCTACATTAAATACACCTGATGAGCCCTATATTAAATACACCTGATGAGCCCTACATTAAATACACCTGATGAGCCCTATATTAAATACACCCGATGAGCCCTACATTAAATACACCTGATGAGCCCTACATTAAATACACCTGATGAGCCCTACATTAAATACACCCGATGAGCCCTACATTAAATACACCCGATGAGCCCTACATTAAATACACCTGATGAGCCCTACATTAAATACACCTGATGAGCCCTACATTAAATACACCCGATGAGCCCTATATTAAATACACCTGATGAGCCCTACATTAAATACACCTGATGAGCCCTACATTAAATACACCTGATGAGCCCTATATTAAATACACCCGATGAGCCCTACATTAAATACACCCGATGAGCCCTACATTAAATACACCTGATGAGCCCTATATTAAATACACCCGATGAGCCCTACATTAAATACACCCGATGAGCCCTACATTAAATACACCCGATGAGCCCAATATTAAATACACCCGATAAGCCCTACATTAAATACACCCGATGAGCCCTATATTAAATACACCCGATGAGCCCTACATTAAATACACCCGATGAGCCCTATATTAAATACACCTGATGAGCCCTATATTAAATACACCCGATGAGCCCTACATTAAATACACCCGATGAGCCCTACATTAAATACACCTGATGAGCCCTACATTAAATACACCCGATGAGCCCTATATTAAATATACCCGATGAGCCCTATATTAAATACACCTGATGAGCCATATATTAAATACACCCGATGAGCCCTACATTAAATACACCCGATGAGCCCTACATTAAATACACCCGATGAGCCCTATATTAAATACACCCGATGAGCCCTATATTAAATACACCCGATGAGCCCTATATTAAATACACCCGATGAGCCCTACATTAAATACACCTGACGAGCCCTACATTAAATACACCTGATGAGCCCTATATTAAATACACCCGATGAGCCCTATATTAAATACACCCGATGAGCCCTACATTAAATACACCTGATGAGCCCTATATTAAATACACCTGATGAGCCCTATATTAAATACACCTGATGAGCCCTACATTAAATACACCTGATGAGCCCTACATTAAATACACCTGATGAGCCCTACATATTGTAAAGTGGCTGTTCCACTGATGTCAGAAGGTGAATTCACCAATTTGTAAGTCGCTCTGGATAAGAGCGTCTGCTAAATGACTTAAATGTAAATGTAAATTAAATACACCCGATGAGCCCTACATTAAATACACCCGATGAGCCCTATATTAAATACACCTGATGAGCCCTATATTAAATACACCTGATGAGCCCTACATTAAATACACCCGATGAGCCCTATATTAAATACACCCGATGAGCCCTATATTAAATACACCCGATGAGCCCTATATTAAATACACCCGATGAGCCCTATATTAAATACACCTGATGAGCCCTACATTAAATACACCCGATGAGCCCTATATTAAATACACCTGATGAGCCCTATATTAAATACACCTGATGAGCCCTACATTAAATACACCCGATGAGCCCTATATTAAATACACCCGATGAGCCCTATATTAAATACACCCGATGAGCCCTATATTAAATACACCCGATGAGCCCTATATTAAATACACCTGATGAGCCCTACATTAAATACACCCGATGAGCCCTATATTAACAAACTATAGTTTTGGCAAGTTGGTTAGGACATCTACTTTGTGTATGACACAATTCATTTTTCCAACAACTGTTTAAGACAGATTATTTCACTTATAATTCACTGTATTACAATTCCAGTGGGTCAGAAGTTTGCATACACTAAGATGACTGTGCATTTAAACAGCTTGGAAAATTTCAGAAAATGATGTCATGGCTTTAGAAGCTTCTGATAGGATAATTAACATCATTTGATTCAATTGGAGGTGTACCTGTGGATGTATTTCAAGGCCTACCTTCAAACTCAGTGCCTCTTTGCTTGAAATCATGGGAAAATCAAAAGAAATCAGCCAAGACCTCTACAAGTCTGGTTCATCCTTGGGAGCAATTTCCAAAAGCCTGAAGATACCACATTCATCTGTACAAACAATAGTACGCAAGTATAAACACCATGGGACCATGCAACCGTCATACTGCTCAGGAAGGAGATGCGTTCTGTCTCCTAGAGATGAACATACTTTGGTGCAAAAAGTGTAAATCAATCCCAGAAGAACAGCAAAGGACCTTGTGAAGATGCTGGAGGAAACAGGTACAAAAGTATCTATATCCACAGTAAAACAAGTCCTATATCGACATAAACTGGAAGGCCGCTCAGCAAGGAAGAAGCCACTGCTCCAAAACCGCCATAAAAAAGCCAGACTCCGGGTTGCAACTGCACATGGGGACAAAGATTGTACTTTTTTTCTGATGAAACAAAATCAGAACTGTTTGGCCATAATGACCATCGTTATGTTTGGAGGAAAAGGCGGAGGCTTGCAATCCAAAGAACACCATCCCAACCGTGGTGCACGGAGGTGGCAGCATCATGTTTTGGGGGTGCTTTACTGCAGGAGGGACTGGTGCACTTCACAAAATAGATGGCATCATGAGGTAGGAAAATTATGTGGATATATTGAAGCAACATCTCAAAACATCATTCAGGAAGTCAAAGTTTGGTCGTAAATGGGTCTTCCAATTGGACAATGACCCCAAACATACTTTCAAAGTTGTGGCAAAATGGCTTAAGGACAACAAAGTCAAGGTATTGGAGTGGCCATCACAAAGCCCTGACCTCAATCCCATAGAAAATGTGTGGGCAGAACTGAAAAAGTGTGTGCGAGCAAGGAGGCCTACAAACCTGACTCCGTTACACCAGCTCTGTCAGTAGGAATGGGTCAAAATTCACCCAACGTATTGTGGGATGCTTGTGGAAGACTCCCCAAAACATTTGACCCAAGTTAAACACTTTAAAGGCAATGCTACCAAATACTAATTGAGTGCATGTAAACTTCTGACCCATTGGGAATGTGATGAAAGAAGTAAAAGCTGAAATAAATCATTCTCTCTACTATTATTCTGACATTTCACATTCTTAAAATAAAGTGGTGATCCTAACTGACCTAAGACAGGGATTTTTGACTAGGATTAAATGTCAGGAATTGAGAAAAACTGAGTTTAAATGTATTTGGCTAAGGAGTATGTAAACTTCCGACTTCATCTGTACATGTGTTTAGCAGATGTTATTGGTCACATTCACGGATGTTATTGTGGGTGTAGTGAAATGCTTGTGCTTCTAGCTCTGACAGTGCAGTAACATCTAACAGTAAACACAAACTTAAGTAAATAAATGGAAATAAGAATATACAGTTGAGGTCGGATAAACCTTAGCCAAATACATTTAAACTCAGTTTCACAATTATGTAGGGCAGCAGCCTCTAATGTGCTAGTTATGGCTATTTAAGAATTTGTTCTTAACTAACTTGCCTAGTTAAATAAAGCCCAAAAATATATAAACAGTCTGATGGCCTTGAGATAGAGGCTGTTTTTCAGTCTCTCCGTCCCAGCTCTGATGCACCTGCACTGACCTTGTCTTCTGAACGATAGCGGGGGGAACAGGTAGTAGCTCGGTGGTTCTTGTCCTTGATGGTCTTTTTGGCATTCCTGTGACATCGGGTACTGTAGGTGTCCTGGAGGACAGGTAGTTTTCCCCCGGTGATGCGTTGGGCAGACCTAACTACCCTCTGGAGAGCTTTGTGGTTGCGGACGGTGCAGTTGCCGACAAAAGGCGGTGATGCAGCCCGACAGGAGGCTCTCAGTTGTTAATCTCTAAAAGATTGTGAGGGTTTTAGGTGACAAGCCAAATTTCTTTAGTCTCCTGAGGTTGAAGAGGCGCTGTTGCGCCTTCATCCCACTGTCTGTGTGGGTGGACCGTTTCAGTTTGTCAGTGATGTTTGTTTGGGGACAACCTGAGGATGAGGATCAGATAATACAGACTTGGAATAAACAGAGTTCACAATGAGACCAACACCAGGAAAGCTACCACAGACTGGAATGAAACGTATAGGGGCCAACACCAGGTGAGCTGTCACAGACTGGAATAAAACGTATAGGGGCCAACACCAGGTGAACTGTCACAGACTGGAATAAAACAGATAGGGGCCAACACCAGGTGAACTGTCACAGACTGGAATAAAACGTATAGGGGCCAACACCAGGTGAACTGTCACAGACTGGAATAAAACGTATAGGGGCCAACACCAGGTGAACTGTCACAGACTGGAATAAAACGTATAGGGGCCAACACCAGGTGAACTGTCACAGACTGGAATAAAACGTATAGGGGCCAGAGACTCTAGCTAGTGGGTCACTATCACACTATCATTCAATGAGATTCATGCCCTCTCGTGAGGTTGTCCACCTGTGATTCAGGGGAAATATTTCACATATATGAAACAGGAAGATTGACTGTGTTTGATTAACACATTCAGTGTGTCCAGCCCAAACCAGGACATGACCACAATAACATGGCTGTGCATATATACTCATTCAAATAACATAAAGGTTTACAGATAATATATTACTTAATAAATAATATTGTGTTATAGGCATCGCTAGTTTATAAAGATATATTCAGGTGTGTATTATAAATGTTTCTCTATGTTAAGTGTATGGCTTTCATACTGTATGCATGTACGGTACATCGTGAATGTGTATACTGTTACTCCACATTAACTTTAACAAGGGGTGTGTGGAATGTGTTCCCTGAACAAAACACTGCTGCCCAGCTGTCTTTTATGACATCGGCTGTGACATCAGACCTGATGCTCGTTCTGTTGTAGGTGTAAGAGTTGTTTCCTTTTTACAGGCTGTTAGGTAATGAAGTCATTTGAAGTGACCCTCTCCGTCCTATAGATATGCTTATTGGGGAGCAGATCTCGTGTGTGTGTGTGTGTGTGTGTGTGTGTGTGTGTGTGTGTGTGTGTGTGTGTGTGTGTGTGTGTGTGTGTGTGTGTGTGTGTGTGTGTGTGTGTGTGTGTGTGTGTGTGTGTGTGTGTGTGTGTGTGTGTGTGTGTGTGCATCACGTGTGCTTGCGTTTGAAGACCCCCTGTTTCCTATAGATATGTAAAACAGTATCAGAAACTTTTAGAAACAGAGGAAGACGTGGAGAAGCCCAGCGTAACAATCCTACTCATCAGATGGAACGGCTTGTAATTAGTCCTTTAAAGGCCACTCTGTGGCAGGAAAGTTGATGATGATTGCACTATGTAGCAGGGAGAGACAGGGAAAATACGACCTGAAGTGTGTCTTCAATTTAGAGAAGTGGTGTGTGGTTGTGGAACGCTTGTTGGACATTACTTCCACAATTGGAAACAAGAAAACAACAGAAATTTGACAGCTGGGATCATAAGACACAGAAACATTCTATCGAGTTTTGTTTTCATTCGAAAAGTGTTCTGAGAATGTCACCGGAAATACAAAGTGACCAATCGGCATAACAACTATTGAGTTGCTTTTTGTTATTACTGACTTTGTGTTGGATGAAACACATTTAACATGTATAATTGAATTAAACAAGTGTGTCTCCCCAAGGGTTGAGATATCAGATATAATTTATGAGTTCAGTTAAGTTCAGTTTTATCCAATTATTTTATGTCATTTTATCATTTTACATATTTTCCCCATTGAAATGTTATTAAATCAGACATGGAAGTTTTAAACCACAGAATTTTCATTGTGGATTTAGCTCCAGGAACCATAGAATGTTCATCATGTATTTAGCTCCAGGAACAATAAAATGTTCATTGGGTATTTAGCTCCAGGAACCATAGAATGTTCATCATGTATTTAGCTCCAGGAACCATAAAATGTTCATCATGTATTTAGCTCCAGGAACCATAGACTGTTCATCATGTATTTAGCTCCAGGAACCATAAAATGTTCATTGGGTATTTAGCTCCAGGAACAATAGAATGTTCATCATGTATTTAGCTCCAGGAACCTTAGAATGTTCATTGTGTATTTAGCTCCAGGAACAATAGAATGTTCATCATGTATTTAGCTCCAGGAACCTTAGAATGTTCATTGTGTATTTAGCTCCAGGAACCTTAGAATGTTCATCATGTATTTAGCTCCAGGAACCATAGAATGTTCATCATGTATTTAGCTCCAGGAACCATAGAATGTTCATCAGGTATTTAGCTCCAGGAACAATAGAATGTTCATCATGTATTTAGCTCCAGGAACCATAGAATGTTTATCATGTATTTAGCTCCAGGAACCATAGAATGTTCATCATGTATTTAGCTCCAGGAACCATAGAATGTTCATCATGTATTTAGCTCCAGGAACCATAGAATGTTCATCATGTATTTAGCTCCAGGAACCATAGAATGTTCATGTACAGTATTTAGCTCCAGGAACCATAGAATGTTCATGTACAGTATTTAGCTCCAGGAACCTTAGAATGTTCATCATGTATTTAGCTCCAGGAACCATAGAATGTTCATCATGTATTTAGCTCCAGGAACCTTAGAATGTTCATTGTGTATTTAGCTCCAGGAACCATAGAATGTCCATCATGTATTTAGCTCCAGGAACCTTAGAATGTTCATTGTGTATTTAGCTCCAGGAACAATAGAATGTTCATCATGTATTTAGCTCCAGGAACAATAGAATGTTCATCATGTATTTAGCTCCAGGAACCATAGAATGTTCATCATGTATTTAGCTCCAGGAACAATAGAATGTTCATCATGTATTTAGCTCCAGGAACCATAGAATGTTTATCATGTATTTAGCTCCAGGAACCATAGAATGTTCATCATGTATTTAGCTCCAGGAACCATAGAATGTTCATGTACAGTATTTAGCTCCAGGAACCATAGAATGTTCATGCACAGTATTTAGCTCCAGGAACCTTAGAATGTTCATCATGTATTTAGCTCCAGGAACCATAGAATGTTCATCATGTATTTAGCTCCAGGAACCTTAGAATGTTCATTGTGTATTTAGCTCCAGGAACCATAGAATGTCCATCATGTATTTAGCTCCAGGAACCTTAGAATGTTCATTTTGTATTTAGCTCCAGGAACCTTAGAATGTTCATTTTGTATTTAGCTCCAGGAACCTTAGAATGTTCATTTTGTATTTAGCTCCAGGAACCATAGAATGTTCATCATGTATTTAGCTCCAGGAACCATAGAATGTTCATCATGTATTTAGCTCCAGGAACCATAGAATGTTCATCATGTATTTAGCTCCAGGAACCATAGAATGTTCATCATATATTTAGCTCCAGGAACCTTAGAATGTTCATTTTGTATTTAGCTCCAGGAACCATAGAATGTTCATCATGTATTTAGCTCCAGGAACCATAGAATGTTCATCAGGTATTTAGCTCCAGGAACCATAGAATGTCCATCATGTATTTAGCTCCAGGAACCTTAGAATGTTCATCATATATTTAGCTCCAGGAACCATAGAATGTCCATCATGTATTTAGCTCCAGGAACCATAGAATGTTCATCAGGTATTTAGCTCCAGGAACCATAGAATGTCCATCATGTATTTAGCTCCAGGAACCTTAGAATGTTCATTGTGTATTTAGCTCCAGGAACCATAGAATGTCCATCATGTATTTAGCTCCAGGAACCTTAGAATGTTCATCATGTATTTAGCTCCAGGAACCATAGAATGTCCATCATGTATTTAGCTCCAGGAACCTTAGAATGTTCATCAGGTATTTAGCTCCAGGAACCATAGAATGTTCATCAGGTATTTAGCTCCAGGAACCATAGAATGTTCATCATGTATTTAGCTCCAGGAACCTTAGAATGTTCATCATGTATTTAGCTCCAGGAACAATAGAATGTTCATCAGGTATTTAGCTCCAGGAACAATAGAATGTTCATCATGTATTTAGCTCCAGGAACCATAGAATGTTCATCAGGTATTTAGCTCCAGGAACCATAGAATGTCCATCATGTATTTAGCTCCAGGAACCTTAGAATGTTCATCATATATTTAGCTCCAGGAACCATAGAATGTCCATCATGTATTTAGCTCCAGGAACCATAGAATGTTCATCAGGTATTTAGCTCAGGAACCATAGAATGTCCATCATGTATTTAGCTCCAGGAACCTTAGAATGTTCATTGTGTATTTAGCTCCAGGAACCATAGAATGTCCATCATGTATTTAGCTCCAGGAACCTTAGAATGTTCATCATGTATTTAGCTCCAGGAACCATAGAATGTCCATCATGTATTTAGCTCCAGGAACCTTAGAATGTTCATCAGGTATTTAGCTCCAGGAACCATAGAATGTTCATCAGGTATTTAGCTCCAGGAACCATAGAATGTTCATCATGTATTTAGCTCCAGGAACCTTAGAATGTTCATCATGTATTTAGCTCCAGGAACAATAGAATGTTCATCAGGTATTTAGCTCCAGGAACCATAGAATGTTCATCATATATTTAGCTCCAGGAACCTTAGAATGTTCATCATATATTTAGCTCCAGGAACCTTAGAATGTTCATCATGTATTTAGCTCCAGGAACCATAGAATGTTCATCATGTATTTAGCTCCAGGAACCTTAGAATGTTCATCATGTATTTAGCTCCAGGAACCATAGAATGTTCATCATGTATTTAGCTCCAGGAACCATAGAATGTTCATCATGTATTTAGCTCCAGGAACCATAGAATGTTCATCATGTATTTAGCTCCAGGAACAACAGAATGTTCATCATATATTTAGCTCCAGGAACCATAGAATGTTCATCATGTATTTAGCTCCAGGAACCTTAGAATGTTCATCATATATTTAGCTCCAGGAACCATAGAATGTTCATCATGTATTTAGCTCCAGGAACCATAGAATGTTCATGTACAGTATTTAGCTCCAGGAACCATAGAATGTTCATGTACAGTATTTAGCTCCAGGAACCTTAGAATGTTCATCATGTATTTAGCTCCAGGAACCATAGAATGTTCATCATGTATTTAGCTCCAGGAACCTTAGAATGTTCATTGTGTATTTAGCTCCAGGAACAACAGAATGTTCATCATGTATTTAGCTCCAGGAACCATAGAATGTCCATCATGTATTTAGCTCCAGGAACAATAGAATGTTCATCATGTATTTAGCTCCAGGAACCATAGAATGTTTATCATGTATTTAGCTCCAGGAACCATAGAATGTTCATCATGTATTTAGCTCCAGGAACCATAGAATGTTCATGTACAGTATTTAGCTCCAGGAACCATAGAATGTTCATGTACAGTATTTAGCTCCAGGAACCTTAGAATGTTCATCATGTATTTAGCTCCAGGAACCATAGAATGTTCATCATGTATTTAGCTCCAGGAACCTTAGAATGTTCATCATGTATTTAGCTCCAGGAACCATAGAATGTTCATCATGTATTTAGCTCCAGGAACAATAGAATGTTCATCATGTATTTAGCTCCAGGAACCATAGAATGTTTATCATGTATTTAGCTCCAGGAACCATAGAATGTTCATCATGTATTTAGCTCCAGGAACCATAGAATGTTCATGTACAGTATTTAGCTCCAGGAACCATAGAATGTTCATGTACAGTATTTAGCTCCAGGAACCTTAGAATGTTCATCATGTATTTAGCTCCAGGAACCATAGAATGTTCATCATGTATTTAGCTCCAGGAACCTTAGAATGTTCATTGTGTATTTAGCTCAGGAACCATAGAATGTCCATCATGTATTTAGCTCCAGGAACCTTAGAATGTTCATTTTGTATTTAGCTCCAGGAACCTTAGAATGTTCATTTTGTATTTAGCTCCAGGAACCATAGAATGTTCATCATGTATTTAGCTCCAGGAACCATAGAATGTTCATCATGTATTTAGCTCCAGGAACCATAGAATGTTCATCATGTATTTAGCTCCAGGAACCATAGAATGTTCATCATATATTTAGCTCCAGGAACAACAGAATGTTCAGGGTAGCCTAGTGGTTAGAGCGTTGGACTAGTAATTGAAAGGTTGCAAGTTCAAACCCCTGAGCTGACAAGGTACAAATCTGTCTTTCTGCCCCTGAACAGGCAGTTAACCCACTGTTCCTAGGCTGTCATTGAAAATAAGAATTTGTTCTTAACTGACTTGCCTAGTAAAATTAAGGTATATAATTAGCTAGGAACCACAGAATGTTCATCATATATTTAGCTACAGGAACCATAGAATGTTTATCATGTATTTATGTATTTTGCATTATTTCCTTCACTCTGCGGTCCAACTCATCCCAAAACAACTCAATTGGTTTGAGGTTGGGTGATTGCGGAGGCCAGGTTATATGATGCATCACTCCAGCACTCTCCATCTTGGTCAAATAGCCCTTACACAGCCTGGAGGTGTGTTGGCGTCATTGTCCTGATGAAAAACAAATGATAGACCCACTAAACGCAAACCAGATGGGATGGCGTATCGTTGCAGAATGCTGTGGTAGCCATGCTGGTTAAGTGTGCCTTGAATTCTAAATAAATCACCGACAGTGTCACCAGCAAAGCACTCCCACACCATCACACATCCTCCTCCATGCTTCACGGTGGGAACCACACATACCTACTCTGCGTCTCACAAAGGACCAAAAATCTCAAATTTGGACTCATCAGACCAGACAGATTTTCACCGGTCTAATGTCCATTGCTCATGTTTCTTTGCTCAAGCATGTCTCTTCTTCGTATTGGTATCCTTTAGTAGTGGTTTCTTTGCAGCAATTCGACCATGAAGTCCTGATTCACACAGTCTCCTCTGAACAGTTTATGTTGAGATGTCTGTTACTTGAACTGTGTGAAGCATTTATTTGGGCTGCAATTTATGAGGCTGGTAACTAATGAACTTATCCTCTGCAGCAGAGGAAACTCTGGGTCTTCTTCCTTTCCTGTGGCGGTCCTCACGAGAGCCAGTTAACTCTAATGAACTTATCTTCTGCAGCAGAGGAAACTCTGGGTCTTCCTTTCCTGTGGCGGTCCTCATGAGAGCCCGTTTCATCATAGCTCTTGATGTTTTTTTCTGCACTTGAAGACAATGTCAAAGGTCTTGAAATGTTCCCTATTGACTGACCTTCATTTCTTAAAGCAATGATGGAATGTAATTTCTCTCTGCTTATTTGAGTTGTTCTTGCCATAATATGGACTTTGTCATTTACCAAATAGAGATATCTTCTGTATACCCCCCTACCTTCTCACAACACATATATATGTGTGTATATGTGTATATAATACACAAAACATGTGTGTTGTTGTTGTTGGGGGGGGAGTAGATGAAGTTAATTATATATATATATTTTTTCATATATATTTTCCTTCATTATTTTCCACAAACCCTACCGTCCCTTCTCTAATTGGAGTAAAGTATTGAACAACAACACTTAGGTTTCTACCTCCAGATTATACAGACTATATACATTTTACCGACACAGTACAGTATATTTTACAATAGTTATCTTTGTCTTTAGTCCCACCCTTCAGCTCTCCTCAACCCCTCCCATTTATCTCTGATCACCATCCAGTCCCATCCTTCAGCTCCCCTCAACCCCTCCCATTTATCTCTGATCACCATCCAGTCCCACCCTTCAGCTCCCCTCAACCCCTCCCATTTATCTCTGATCACCATCCAGTCCCACCCTTCAGCTCCCCTCAACCCCTCCCATTTATCTCTAATCACCATCCAGTCCCACCCTTCAGCTCCCCTCAACCCCTCCCATTTATCTCCGATCACCATCCAGTCCCATCCTTCAGCTCCCCTCAACCCCTCCCATTTATCTCTGAACACCATCCAGTTTGGCTTTCAAGTTGCCATATATTTTTCAACTGATCTGTGATGTTTCACAAAAGTTCTGAACCTTTCCAGCCCAATCTACATATTGTACATTTAAAGATACATTTGTTTCGCCAAGAGTATTATTATATTATTGATTGATTGACTGTGACTTTTTAAATCACCCAGCAGTGCTATTTGCAGAGTTAGTTTCAGGTAAATGTTTCAATTCTTTAGCCATTCCAGAACCTGTGAACAAAAACAACCTACATATGGACAGTACCAAAACAAATGATCTAATGTCTCTTCGCAGTAAAATCTGCAGAGTTGGGAAGATTGTATCCCCCATATGGATAACATTCTATTGTTTGCAAGCATTTTGTAATAGTAATTTAAATTGAAAACTTTGCCGCTAGAAATGTATTCATTTGCAGACAGTGTTTTACTTGGAGTGAAATAGGTTCTGGTACACATTCTGGGTGCTGGTACTGTTTATATCTACTTACAGCAGATCCACAATATTTTTTGAGCTAATATTCTATTAAGAGAAACAGCAGCTTAAAGCAGTACAGCATTTGATGTGCTGGAACTCTGCTCCTGCCCAATTCAGGCAGTGTTTGATGGTCGAAATGTTGTTAAAATTCACTGAAGTATCTCGCAAGTTTACTTGATAAGCTACAGTAGTTGCCTTGGTAACCAAACAAGCATACCCGCTAGTTTAGCAAACCTACCCATTGGCTTGCTATTTTGAAAAATCGAAAATCGAACTCGATTCGATGCCAATAATGTTTTCAATTTGACTTTTGCTTTCAAACGTAGCTCAATGAACTATAGCCATTGAATTCTACCATGCGTTATAGGAAAATAATGCAGGCTCTAGAATTCTCTTCAATTCAATCAGAAACCATTATTCAACAATGCCATGGTATAATTACACAATAAAGCCCAAGGGGGTTTGTGGTATAACCCTAACCCAATATACCATGGCTAAGGGCAGTATCCAGGCACTCCGCGTTGCGCCGTACATGAGGACAGCCCTTGCCGTGGTGTATTGGTCATATATCACACCCCCTCGAACCCTATTGCTTAAATACTGTCTGCAAAAAAACTGCTCACAGAAATATATATATATTTTTTCAATTAATAAAATATATATTTTTTTTTAAGATAGGGGTCAAATGGCTCCTCTGTTGTTTATAAACGCTCCAGTGTGGATCGACGCTAAGCCTTTCTCAAAGTGTTTTACGAGAACATAATAGGATGCTCCAGTGTGGATCGACGCTAAGCCTTTCTCAAAGTGTTTTATGAGAACATAATAGGATGCTCCAGTGTGGATCGACGCTAAGCCTTTCTCAAAGTGTTTTGTGAGAACATAATAGGATGCTCCAGTGTGGATCGACGCTAAGCCTTTCTCAAAGTGTTTTGTGAGAACATAATAGGATGCTCCAGCAGCCATGTGTGGATCAACGCTAAGCCTTTCTCAAAGTGTTTTGTGAGATTGGAGAACCTAATAGGATGGATCTTCGACCACCACCGTATTTTACAGTATGTTCTGCATGTGCATAGTTTATTTCAAAGGCCAAACCCCACCACTGGTGTGCCTGGCCAAAAAGCTCTATTTTCACGCCATCTACCTAATGTGAAAACGCCGGGAGTTTGCTAAACGGCATTGGAGCTTGGATTGGAACCACTGCTATGGTTATATGAGATAAAAATTGAGCTCTTTAGCCACGCACGCCTGCAGTGGGATTTCGAAAGAACAAGCAATATGCTTGGAAATACTTCATCCATACTGTAAAAATATAGTGGTGGATCTTTGATGTTATCGGGCTATTTAGCTTCCGTCCTGGGGCCCTTGTTGATGTCAACGGCATCATAGACTTTACCCAGTTCCAAGACATTTGAACCAAAACCCAGGTTGTCTCTGCCAGGACGGTGAAACTTTGTCTAAAGTGAATCTTCCAGTAATACAATAACCCCCCCCCCAAAACAAAATTCCAATTTACCGCAAAATCAACCTTTTGCAATTGCCAATGGCCATCCTTACTTGAATTCCATTGAAACAACGTGGCTTGAAATGAAGAGGGCCACGAGGGAAAGATATCAATCTGGAAAGATTCTGTATAGAGGATAGAGGATCCCTCCAAATGTGTTCGTCAGTCTCATAAAACACTTTACAATACGGCTCAGTGTTGTTATCCTGGCAAGGGGAGGGTTTGATTGAAAACAGGGATGCCAATAATAAAAAATAAAAAAAGTTTGTTATTGCTTGTTGAATCAATCTCTTTCTCTGTGCAGCTGTATCAGTATTAAATAATACTGATAAATAAAACAACAGCTCAGTATTTGTATACATTATGTTGACCAGTCATTCCAGATCTGTACATTGGTATGAAGGGCATCAGATGGCCTTGAGCTTAGAGTGTTGGGCCAGTAATCAAACCATTTTTCTTTTTTTTTTACCCTTCAGCAATGCACTTAACCCTAATTGCTCCAGGGACCCTGTACAATGGGGACCCCACTCCCTGTGGGTGTCTCAGGGAGAGTTTGGATATGCAAAAAATAAACACATTTCTCATTACACTGTGTGTAACAGGACAAATATAAACACCCCCCAAAACGTACTATTATTAGTAAATAATATGGAAAAAATGTTTTATTCCTGTCTTAATTAACATTTTAAATCCCCATGAAAAATTCCAATCAAGCCACCGGATTATCAGAATAAAGAAATATTTTTTGATTAAATCCCGCAATTAATTTCCAAATGTAATTATAACAAAGACAGTGGGATTGTGATGCCAATTTTTGATTTTGCCTGTAGGAGAAAGAGAAAGTCTTATGTCATTGAGATGGTTAATCGAGATTTCTGTTGTTATTTGTTCCCCTTTTTTCCCCCTTTTTTGTCTTCCCCTTTACTCTTCCCACAGTAATTCTGATGTTATTTAACTGTGAATGTGCTTTTGATGATATTGAGCTGTAGGAATTCAGGTTCTTAATTTTTCTCATGTAAACAATCAACCAATTCAGATATACACAGTGTTATAATGATGTGGAAATAGTTGAAATTACACAAGTGGGCATAAATAAACATTAAATAAAAGCTTCATTTACAAAAGCATTTGAACATATTATTTAAAGGTCCAATTTGATATAGATCATACAGGTGACTAAGAGATGTAACTATTACTTATTTATTTATGTATTGTTGTGGGTTAAACTCTCCCTTTATGGTTGTGAATTTCCTCTAACACAGAGTGCTTCATTAAGAGACAAGTAAGCCGAGTAAACACACAATTCAGTATTGTCACCAAAGTAAGCCCCTGACAAGAGGCGGGAAACAGCCAACTTATAATGACCTCACTTTCCTCTCGTGTTGTCATTTCCAACATTTATAGTACGACAACAATAAGAATTATCCAGTCAAAACAGCCTAATCCCATCCAATCCTATTCAATCTTCAAGATCAGGAATTCCACCCGGAATAGGTCGGGGGGGGAATAAAAGATACATCTGCCACTAGGGACGGGGGACGGGGGGGTAGAGAGTCTGGAGAAAGGGACAGCTATTTTAAACAAGGGTCATATGGTGAGGACGCATGTCATTCTGAGAGGAACAATGAGCCTAACAGGCTCCCCTAGTGACCCATATCCAGACCACGGTCATGTGACACTGGAAAGAGGGAATTACGCTCCACCTCTTATTTCTATTTATCTCACTCCTTTATCTTTCTCTAACTCTCTCCCTCTCTTTCTCTTTATTTCTCTCTTTCTCTTTTTCTCTTTAATTTTCAGTTTCAAGGGGGCTTTATTGGCATGAGAAACATATGTTTACATTGCCAAAGCAAGTGAAGTAAACATTTCTTTTAACTCTCACAAGTTCCTAAAAGAAAAATAAAGATTTAAAATGTCATATTACGTCTATATACAGTCTCTCTCTCTCTCTCTCTCTCTACTCTACCCCCTCCCTCTCCGCCCTTTCCCCTCCCTCCCCTCTCTCAGCAGTGTATTGTTAGCTCCCAGTCGGGTGCTAGCCTGACTTTGTGACCTCCTCCATGGAGGTAGAGTCCTTATTAGCATCACTAAGCCTCCATCCCAAATGGCACCGTATACCCTCTATAGTGCACTACTTTTGACGGGAGGCCCATTGGCCGTGGTCAAAATTAGTGCACAATATAGAGAATAGGCTTCCGTTTGGGACGCAACCAACCCTTCAGGGGTCCATGTCCCAGGGAGAGGGCCCTACCGACCCCTGTAATGCTCAGCAGATGGACACACTTTAATCAGATTGGATCAAGGAGTCTCTGAGGGGAAATTGTTGCATTTTGTCAGCCTGCTGGCCAAGTCTGTAATCTCTATCCCACCGTTCACTGACTGAGGCATAAAGTGACGAAAGGAAGAACCTGTCCCCACGACAACACCGGTCCCCATGACAACACCGGTCCCTACGACAACACCGGTCCCCATGACAACACCGGTCCCCACGACAACACCGGTCCCCACGACAGTTTTGCAAGTCTATTGTAAAAAAAATATACAGTGGGTCAAAAAAGTATTTAGTCAGCCACCAATTGTGCAAGTTCTCCCACTTAAAAAGATGACAGAGGCCTGTAATTTTCATCATAGGTACACTTCAACTATGACAGAAAAAATGAGATTTTTTTTTCCCAGAAAATCACATTGTAGGAATTTTTATGAATTTATTTGCAAATTATGGTGGAAAATAAATATTTGGTCAATAACAAAAGTTTATCTCAATACTTTGTTATATACCCTTTGTTGGCAATGACTGAGGTCAAACGTTTTCTGTAAGTCTTCACAAGGTATTCACACACTGTTGCTGGTATTTTAGCCCATTCCTCCATGCAGATCTCCTCCTGTTTTGGGGCTGTTGCTGGGCAACACGGACTTTCAACTCCCTCCAAAGATTTTCTATGGGGTTGAGATCTGGAGACTGGCTAGGCCACTCCAGGACCTTGAAATGCTTCTTCGTTGCCCGGGTGGTGTGTTTGGGATCATTGTCATGCTGAAAGAATACATTGTACCGGATAGAAACGGGCCATCTACATTTCCTGCTTGTAAGCAAACCACAATATCCAGAATTCATAAAGATTCCAGGAAGTGGAGGACCATGCCGTGGAGGTTGTATCCTGTCTATGTTTGTAGCACTTTTAGCCAGAGGGTTTCGAAACGGAACTGAAGACTCAACTGACTGGGTTGTCATGACGTCAAATGTTAAAAGTGACTATAATATATATATATAGTAAAAGCTAACTATAATAAATAGATTAAGAAAAATAAATGTTTTTATTTGACTTTATCATTCATTTTAATTGTATATTAATTTTTAATTTTTTCAAATGTATTATTATTTTTTGACTTTTTATTTTTATTTTTTAAGCCTGTCTCATCTGTGAATGTTGAATGTGTTTTGTTGATTGATTGAAAAACAAGAAAAATTAATAAAACTTTAAATTGAAAAGAAAAAGTGTCGCTCGTCCATCCATTTTCCCCCTTTCTCCTCAAAGAGGAGAGGTAAGGTAACTAACGTTACTTAGCTAAATAGCTATCTATATTTTTTGATCTAAACCAAAATCTAGCTAGCTTTCATAATACACCGGCTAGACAGTCCCGAAGCACATCAGTGTAATTAGCCAGCTGCTATCTGGCGATGTGATTTGTAACTTTGCAAGCTAACATTTAGATTTTTCAGTTAACTAAAGAGTAGTCACCTAACTACCACAGAGTCTAACATGACTATATTTTCTCTTTAGAGTCTGATCCCATCAATATCTGCAGAGCTCAGCACCAGGAACTAGTGTGTGCCACCTTCTAAAACTGCTGGACACAGTGTCTTGATGACATAGTTGGTGTGTTAACAAATAGGCTACAACTTCTACTGTAGGGTGGGTGACTGACTGGTGTCTGTTGGGTGGGTACTGTGAGGAGGGGATGGTGTTGGTTACTGGTGTCTGTTGGGTGGGTACTGTGAGGAGGGGATGGTGTGACTGACTGGTGTCTGTTGGGTGGGTATTGTGAGGAGGGGATGGTGTGACTGACTGGTGTCTGTTGGGTGGGTACTGTGAGGAGGGGATGGTGTGGGTGACTGGTGTCTGTTGGGTGGGTATTGTGAGGAGGGGATGGTGTGACTGACTGGTGTCTGTTGGGTGGGTACTGTGAGGAGGGGATGGTGTGACTGACTGGTGTCTGTTGGGTGGGTACTGTGAGGAGGGGATGGTGTGACTGACTGGTGTCTGTTGGGTGGGTACTGTGAGGAGGGGATGGTGTGACTGACTGGTGTCTGTTGGGTGGGTATTGTGAGGAGGGGATGGTGTGACTGACTGGTGTCTGTTGGGTGGGTACTGTGAGGAGGGGATGGTGTGACTGAGTGGTGTCTGTTGGGTGGGTACTGTGAGGAGGGGATGGTGTGACTGACTGGTGTCTGTTGGGTGGGTACTGTGAGGAGGGGATGGTGTGACTGACTGGTGTCTGTTGGGTGGGTACTGTGAGGAGGGGATGGTGTGACTGACTGGTGTCTGTTGGGTGGGTACTGTGAGGAGGGGATGGTGTGACTGACTGGTGTCTGTTGGGTGGGTACTGTGAGGAGGGGATGGTGTGGGTGACTGGTGTCTGTTGGGTGGGTATTGTGAGGAGGGGATGGTGTTGGTGACTGGTGTCTGTTGGGTGGGTACTGTGAGGAGGGGATGGTGTGACTGACTGGTGTCTGTTGGATGGGTACTGTGAGGAGGGGATGGTGTGACTGACTGGTGTCTGTTGGGTGGGTACTGTGAGGAGGGGATGGTGTGACTGACTGGTGTCTGTTGGGTGGGTACTGTGAGGAGGGGATGGTGTGGTCTGACTGGTGTCTGTTGGGTGGGTATTGTGAGGAGGGGATGGTGTGGGTGACTGGTGTCTGTTGGGTGGGTACTGTGAGGAGGGGATGGTGTGGTCTGACTGGTGTCTGTTGGGTGGGTATTGTGAGGAGGGGATGGTGTGACTGACTGGTGTCTGTTGGGTGGGTATTGTGAGGAGGGGATGGTGTGACTGACTGGTGTCTGTTGGGTGGGTACTGTGAGGAGGGGATGGTGTGACTGACTGGTGTCTGTTGGGTGGGTACTGTGAGGAGGGGATGGTGTGACTGACTGGTGTCTGTTGGGTGGGTACTGTGAGGGGATGGTGTGACTGACTGGTGTCTGTTGGGTGGGTACTGTGAGGAGGGGATGGTGTTGGTTACTGGTGTCTGTTGGGTGGGTACTGTGAGGAGGGGATGGTGTGACTGACTGGTGTCTGTTGGGTGGGTACTGTGAGGAGGGGATGGTGTGGGTGACTGGTGTCTGTTGGGTGGGTACTGTGAGGAGGGGATGGTGTGGGTGACTGGTGTCTGTTGGATGGGTATTGTGAGGAGGGGATGGTGTGGGTTACTGGTGTTTGTTGGGGGTTGTGTATTGTGTTTTGAAGGTTAGTCTGCATGATCTATTCACATGACGAAGATAAAAAATCACCAATACACTAAACTGTCTACAAGACAAGAGCTCTTCAAACTTGTCCCACCCTTGCAGTCAGTTCATTGGCACGAGGGAGAGGAACTGTTAGTACACCCTCCTAGACTATTCACTCTGTAATTGGCCGTGCTTGTCTACTCAACAGCACAGATACAAGTCAAGCCTCCCCTTCAAACGTGTCACATGTTTAATAATGGCCCATGTCTCAATGCTCCGTTAGTGACTCTTGAGTGGAACAAAACACATACCAGTTTACTGTACCTGTTCTTTACTGATGAATATGGTATGGTTACACATCCTCAAGATCAGTCTCCATGTTTTACACATCCTGATGATCAGTCTCCATGTTTTACACATCCTGATGATCAGTCTCCATGTTTTACACATCCTGATGATCAGTCTCCATGTTTTACACATCCTGATGATCAGTCTCCATGTTTTACACATCCTCAAGATCAGTCTCCATGTTTTACACATCCTGATGATCAGTCTCCATGTTTTACACATCCTGATGATCAGTCTCCATGTTTTACACATCCTGATGATCAGTCTCCATGTTTTACACATCCTGATGATCAGTCTCCATGTTTTACACATCCTGATGATCAGTCTCCATGTTTACAAATCCTGATGATCAGTCTCCATGTTTTACACATCCTGATGATCAGTCTCCATGTTTTACACATCCTAATGATCAGTCTCCATGTTTTACACATCCCGATGATCAGTCTCCATGTTTTGCACATCCTGATGATCAGTCTCCATGTTTTACACATCCTGATGATCAGTCTCCATGTTTTACACATCCTGATGATCAGTCTCCATGTTTTACACATCCTGATGATCAGTCTCCATGTGTTACACATCCTGATGATCAGTCTCCATGTTTTACACATCCTGATGATCAGTCTCCATGTTTTTCCAGGAGACTTACAGTACAAACAAATCTTCTGCCAGAGGATGAAGCGGTGAGTGGTGAAGAAAGTATATGAGAGGCTTGTCAAACTGACTGTGTAGTGCAGAAAGAACCAGACAGGTGTCTTCCTGACTGTGGAGTGCAGAAAGAACCAGACAGTTGTCTTCCTGACTGTGGAGTGTAGAAAGAACCAGACAGTTGTCTTCCTGGCTGTGTAGTGCAGAAAGAACCAGACAGTTGTCTTCCTGACTGTGGAGTGCCACAAATGGACAACAACCCAGAGCATACTTCCAAAGTTGTGACAAAATGGCTTAAGGACAACAAAGTCAAGGTATTATAGTGGCCATAGAAAAGCCCTGACCTCAATCCTATAGAAAATGTGTTGGCAGAACTGAAAAAGTGTGTTACGAGCAAGGAGGCCTACAAACCTGACTCAGTTACACCAGCTCTGTCAGGAGGAATGGGCCAAAATTCACCCGACTTATTTTGGGAAGCTTGTGGAAGGCTACCCGAAACATTTGACCCAAGTTAAACAATTTGAATGCAATGTTACCAAATACTAATTGAGTGTATGTCAACTTCTGACCCACTGGGAATGTGATGAAAGAAATAAAAGCTGAAATAAATCATTCTCTCTAATATTATTCTGACATTTCACATTCTTAAAATAAAGTGGTGATCCTAACTGACCTAAAACAGGGAATTTTTACTAGGATAAAATGTCAGGAATTGTGACAAACTGAGTTTAAATGTATTTGGCGAAGGTGGATGTAAACTTCCAACTTGAACTGTACTTGTAAGATGGCTTAATAAAGAGCAAATTATTGATTATTATTATATTATTATTTGTGCCCTGGTCCTATAAGAGCTCTTTGTCACTTCCCACGAGCCGGGTTGTGACGACAACTCACACTCATTCCGATGTTTAGACCGTCGTGAGACAGCTTAGTTTTACCTGATGATGTGTTGTTGCAATAGTAATCCTGCTCAGTACGAGAGGAACCGCAGGTTCTGACATAGTATTGTATAGTGTGTGTGTGGCAGGCTTACAATTAATGGCAAAATAAGAACATGTGAGAGTACGTTGACCCTGGTGCTAGAGGGGGTACAGCTGGAGGTTGAATGCTTGAAGGGTTACGGGACTGTAAAGCGTTTGGGAACCGGTGAGGGACAGGAGGTTTGTTTGTAAATCCATATTGTTAGACCTTTTTAGAAAAGTAAGAAATGACTAAATGTACTGAATGTGACTCACATTCTTTTACGCGGATTTTAGCAGAGATACAGAGAAGCATATTTAGTTTCTTACATTTTGTTTTAAACCACCAGCCAAGAGGATACAGACAGCTCAAGAGGTAAGTTTAGATTTTCAGAACAACAGACATAATTTGACAAAGTGAAGCATGGTGATGATGCCCCCCTCCTCCTCCTCCCCCAGCCATCAACACTTTGTGCCGCCTCAGATTTTTGGGATGCATGACGCTCTGATAGTAGAGACCGCGAGTCATTGCTTCTAACTTCTTTCGTACAACATGTTCATCTGACTACGGGGGAAGTAGATAAAGGGATTCATTGTCAAAGTCCTGAAGTATCCATTTAAGCCCAAACAGGATTTCAATAAAAGTAGAAGCAGTAGGGAAGCACCATATGGTCTGGATATTATTGGCTCTGATCAGACCCCCCCTGGATATTATTGGCTCTGATCAGACTCCCCCTGGATATTATTGGCTCTGATCAGACCCCCCCTGGATAATATTGGCTCTGATCAACCCCCCCTGGATATTATTGGCTCTGATCAGACCCCCCCTGGATATTATTGGCTCTGATCAGACTCCCCCTGGATATTATTGGCTCTGATCAGACCCCCCCCCTGGATAATATTGGCTCTGATCAGACCCCCCCCTGGATAATATTGGCTCTGATCAACCCCCCCTGGATAATATTGGCTCTGATCAGACCCCCCCTGGATAATATTGGCTCTGATCAGACCCCCCTGGATAATATTGGCTCTGATCAGACCCCCTGGATAATATTGGCTCTGATCAACCCCCCCTGGATAATATTGGCTCTGATCAGACCCCCCCTGGATAATATTGGCTCTGATCAGACTCCCCCTGGATAATATTGGCTCTGATCAGACCCCCCTGGATAATATTGGCTCTGATCAGACCCCCCTGGATAATATTGGCTCTGATCAACCCCCCCTGGATAATATTGGCTCTGATCAGACCCCCCCTGGATATTATTGGCCCTGATCAGACTCCCCCTGGATATTATTGGCTCTGATCAGACCCCCCCTGGATAATATTGGCTCTGATCAGACCCCCCCTGGATAATATTGGCCCTGATCAGACCCCCCCTGGATATTATTGGCCCTGATCAGACCCCCCCCCCCTGGATATTATTGGCTCTGATCAGACCCCCCCGTCAACAGACAGCTGAACATAATGTTAGTGTTTCACAGTAGTGCCAAGCAAGGACATTAAATTAAAGACAGCGGCATCAAGACAGATGCACGGAGAACAAATCTTATTAGCGTGTGGCCATTTGAGAAAGCTGACAGAAGGGCCTGCTGTCACTGTGACGATGTGTGTGTGTGTGTGTGTGTGTGTGTGTGTGTGTGTGTGTGTGTGTGTGTGTGTGTGTGTGTGTGTGTGTGTGTGTGTGTGTGTGTGTGTGTGTGTCTGTGTGTGTGTGTCTGTGTGTGTTTCCTGACACTGCTTAACCTTTCGATTGTCTGGGTTTAAGACCAATTGACCCTTGGAGGAGTAGCAACAGGGTGGCACCCAGGCAACCAGTCCGGTCAATAGCGGCGCCAATAGTCATCATTTCATTCTCTGGTTCATCAAAGGGCAGCGGCCCCACCTCACCAATCTAGCTCTCGGACATGGTTACGTATCGATGAGTTCACATCCAGCAACTGACAACAGAATAGAGCAGAGCTACAGAGCTTCATTATGAAGGGCCAAAGGAGTCTAGTTAGAGGGGTTTTCATCAAATTTAATCAAACTAAATGTCCCCATCTGGGTTGCATGGCTGAGCACGACTGAGCACTGGGTGGACACAGCAACGTTGGTTTTGTAGTCCTCCCTATATAGATATCGCTTCAAGATTAAAGGCCCAATGCAGTAAAATGCTAGATTTTCTTGTGTTTTATATTTACATTTCCACAATATGAGGTTGGAATAATACTGGGAAATTGTGAAAATGATGAAAATGCCCCTTTAGTGTCAGAGTTGTTTGAAAAGACCACCTGAAATTTCATCCAACCTTTTTATTGGATAAAAAAATGTCCACCAAAATGTTTTTAAACTAACTAAAATATGCTAGACAAGGTGGGATCTTTTTGTGTCGGTTAAAGTTAATTTTGAGATGGCAGTGGAAACTCTTTGATGTGCAAATATTGATATAATAACCATCATATCGAAGTAAATTGGAGTCACACGATGATTTGCCCTCCCCAAGGTTTGGAACCGTTTCAGAGAACACAACTGAAAACTGTTCGGGAAGAGAAGTGTTATTTTAAAAACATAGGAAAAGTTTAATAACAAGATATATTTCATTAGAGATGAATGGATTGACTTTTTCAATGCTACATAAGGATGTAGTAGGTATAACATTTCTCATTTACCTTTATTTAACAAGGCAAGTTAGTTTTAAGAACAAATTCTTATTTTGACGGCCTAGAAACAGTGGGTTAACTGCCTGTTCAGGGGCAGAATGACCTTGTCAGCTCGGGGATTCGAACTTGCAACCTTCCGGTTACTAGTCCAACGCTCTAACCACTAGGCTACCCTGACGCCTCTACAATCTAACCACTAGGCTACCCTGCCGCCTCTACACTCTAACCACTAGGCTACCATGCCTCCTCTACACTCTAACCACTAGGCTACCCTGCCTCCTCTACACTCTAACCACTAGGCTACCCTGCCACCTCTACACTCTAACCACTAGGCTACCCTGCCGCCTCTACATTCTAACCACTAGGCTACCCTGCCACCTCTACACTCTAACCACTAGGCTACCCTGCCGCCTCTACACTCTAACCACTAGGCTACCATGCCTCCTCTACACTCTAACCACTAGGCTACCCTGCCTCCTCTACACTCTAACCACTAGGCTACCCTGCCTCCTCTACACTCTAACCACTAGGCTACCCTGCCGCCTCTACACTCTAACCACTAGGCTACCCTGCCACCTCTACACTCTAACCACTAGGCTACCCTGCCACCTCTACACTCTAACCACTAGGCTACCCTGCCACCTCTACACTCTAATCACTAGGCTACCTGCCGCCTCCACACTCTAACAACTAGGCTACCCTGCCGCCTCTACACTCTAACCACTAGGCTACCTGCCTTCTCTACACTCTAACCACTAGGCTACCTGCCACCTCTACACTCTAACCACTAGGCTACCCTGCCACTCTAACCACTAGGCGACCCTGCCGCCTCTACACTCTAACCACTAGGCTACCCTGCCACCTCTACACTCTAACCACTAGGCTACCCTGCCGCCTCTACACTCTAACCACTAGGCTACCCTGCCACTCTAACCACTAGGCGACCCTGCCGCCTCTACACTCTAACCACTAGGCTACCTGCCGCCTCTACACTCTAACCACTAGGCTACCCTGCCTCCACATTAACTACACGTTTTCCGTTTGTTCTGGTCCAATGTTAAATGGATGTCTCAGAAGTTCAAAGACATTAAAAGTTCCTCGATAGTTCCTCCATAGAAGCCTCTTCTCTGTAAGTATAGTACTGTGGGCATAATTCAGATGGTTATTAACAAGATGCCCAATGCTTCAAGGCAAGCTTCCTCCATCCTCTCTCGCTCTCTCTCTCCTAACCCTCAAACCTTTAGTTGCATCTTGTGCCCTACACTGTGACTGGCAGCAGTGTGTGTGTGTGTGTGTGTGTGTGTGTGTGTTCTCACACCCTACATTGTGACTGGCAGCAGAGTGTGTGTGTGTGTGTGTGTGTGTTCTCACACCCTACATTGTGACTAGCAGCACCTTGTGTGTGGGTTCTCACACCCTACATTGTGACTAGCAGCACCTTGGGTGTGGGTTCTCACACCCTACACTGTGACTAGCACCACCTTGTGTGTGGGTTCTCACACCCTACATTGTGACTGGCAGCAGAGTGTGTGTGTTTGCCTTTCATTATAATTAAAAAATGCTGTTTCGACAAAACACAGTTTGATCTTAGCGACTTTCATACAGATTAAATCGCTTACCCCTCCAATGCAAGCTGCACTATCTACGCTTTATCCTTCCCTGTATCCTTCCCTGTATCCTACGCTGTATCCTACGCTGTATCCTACGCTGTATCCTTACCTGTATCCTACGCTGTATCCTTCCCTGTATCCTTCGCTGTATCCTTACCTGTATCCTACGCTGTATCCTTCCCTGTATCCTTCCCTGTATCCTACGCTGTATCCTTACCTGTATCCTACGCTGTATCCTACGCTGTATCCTACGCTGTATCCTTACCTGTATCCTACGCTGTATCCTTCCCTGTATCCTACGCTGTATCCTTACCTGTATCGTTACCTGTATCCTACGCTGTATCCTTCCCTGTATCCTTTGCTGTATCCTTACCTGTATCCTACGCTGTATCCTTACCTGTATCCTACGCTGTATCCTACGCTGTATCCTTCCCTGTATCCTCTCCTGTGTCCTACGCTGTGTCCTTCCCTGTATCCTTACCTGTATCCTATGCTGTATCCTACGCTGTATCCTTCCCTGTATCCTTTGCTGTATCCTTACCTGTATCCTACGCTATATCCTACGCTGTATCCTTCCCTGTATCCTCTCCTGTGTCCTACGCTGTGTCCTTCCCTGTATCCTTACCTGTATCCTATGCTGTATCCTACGCTGTATCCTTCCCTGTATCCTACGCTGTATCCTTCCCTGTATCCTACGCTGTATCCTTCCCTGTATCCTACGCTGTATCCTTACCTGTATCGTTACCTGTATCCTATGCTGTATCCTTCCCTGTATCCTACGCTGTATCCTTCCCTGTATCCGACGCTGTATCCTTTGCTGTATCCTTACCTGTATCCTACGCTATATCCTACGCTGTATCCTTCCCTGTATCCTCTCCTGTGTCCTACGCTGTGTCCTTCCCTGTATCCTTCCCTGTATCCTACGCTCTATGCTTCCCTGTATCCTTACCTGTATCCTACGCTGTATCCTCCCTGTATCCTACGCTGTATCCTTCCCTGTATCCTACGCTGTATCCTTACTTGTATCGTTACCTGTATCCTATGCTGTATCCTTCCCTGTATCCTACGCTGTATCCTTCCCTGTATCCTACGCTGTATCCTTACCTGTATCGTTACCTGTATCCTATGCTGTATCCTTCCCTGTATCCTACGCTGTATCCTTCCCTGTATCCGACGCTGTATCCTTCCCTGTATCCTACGCTGTATCCTTCCCTGTATCCTTCGCTGTATCCTTCCCTGTATCCTATGCTGTATCCTTCCCTGTATCCTACGCTGTATCCTTCCCTGTATCCTACCCTGTATCCTTCCCTGTATCCTACGCTGTATCCTTCCCTGTATCCTTCGCTGTATCCTTCCCTGTATCCGACGCTGTATCCTTCCTTGTATCCTACGCTGTATCCTTCCCTGTATCCTTCGCTGTATCCTTCCCTGTATCCGACGCTGTATCCTTCCCTGTGTCCTACGCTGTATCCTTCCCTGTATCCTACGCTGTATCCTACGCTGTATCCTTCCCAGTATCCTTCCCTGTGTCCTATGCTGTATCCTTCCCTGTATCCTTACCTGTATCCTATGCTGTATCCTACGCTGTATCCTTCCCTGTATCCTACGCTGTATCCTTCCCTGTATTCTACGCTGTATCCTACTTGTATCCTTCCCTGTATCCTACGCTGTATCCTACGCTGTGTCCTTCCCTGTATCCTACGCTGTATCCTACGCTGTATCCTTCCCTGTATCCTTCCCTGTATCCTACGCTGTATCCTTCCCTGTATCCTACCCTGTATCCTTCCCTGTATCCTACGTTGTATCCTTCCCTGTATCCTACTCTGTTACCTTCCCTGTATCCTACGCTGTTACCTTCCCTGTATCCTTCCCTGTATCCTACACTGTTTCCTTCCCTGTACCTACACTGTAGCCTGCTCTGTATCCTACCATGTACCTATGCTATTAGAAGCAAGGAGGCAGGCTTGTACAAGAAGCAATGAGGCAGGCTTATACAAGAAGCAAGGAGACAGGCTTATACAAGAAGCAAGGAGGCAGGCTTATACAAGAAGCAAGGAGGCAGGCTTATACAAGAAGCAAGGTGGCAGGCTTATACAAGAAGCAAGGAGGCAGGCTTATACAAGAAGCAAGGAGGCAGGCTTATACAATAAGCAAGGAGGCAGGCTTATACAATAAGCAAGGTGGCAGGCTTATACAAGAAGCAAGGAGGCAGGCTTATACAAGAAGCAAGGAGGCAGGTTTATACAAGAAGCAAGGAGGCAGGCTTATACAAGAAGCAAGGAGGCAGGCTTATACAAGAAGCAAGGAGGCAGGCTTATACAAGAAGCAAGGAGGCAGGCTTATACAAGAAGCAAGGAGGCAGGCTTATACAAGAAGCAAGGAGGCAGGCTTATACAAGAAGCAAGGAGGCAGGCTTATACAAGAAGCAATGAGGCAGGCTTATACAAGAAGCAAGGAGGCAGGCTTATACAAGAAGCAAGGAGGCAGGTTTATACAAGAAGCAAGGAGGCAGGCTTATACAAGAAGCAAGGAGGCAGGCTTATACAAGAAGCAGCCGATTACATTTTAAACAAATGTATTTACTTAGTATATACCATCGCAGAAATAGTATACAGTCTAAAGAAATTATCAAATGTATATTATCACAGAAATAGTAGACAGTCTACTGAATCTATTCAATATATACCATCGCAGAAATAGTGTCACGCTCTTCTTCCTCCACCTCTGACGAGGAGTAGTAGTAAGGATCGGAGGACCAGAGCGCAGCGTGATGTGAATACATTATTTTAATGTAAGACGAAATAACACGAAGTACACTAAACAAACAAAATAAGGAAAACTACCGTGACCGCTATCAACACAGAGTGCAAAAAAATGCAACATCCATAGACAGATAATCACCCACGAAATACTCAAGGAATATGGCTGCCTAAAAATGGCTCCCAATCAGAGACAACAATAAACAGCTGCCTCTAATTGAGATCCAATCTCGGCAACCATAGACATACAAAACCCCTAGACTTGTTTCAATCCCATAAACATACAAAAGCCCTAGACAGGTGAAAAACTTATAATACCCATGTCACACCCTGACCTAACCAAAATAATAAAGAAAACACAGAACACTAAGGTCAGGGTGTAACAAATAGTCCATTGTTTGTGTTTAGGGAGGTATTTAAGAAACATTAGAAATTGTAAACCGTTCAACACAATAGCATAAAACAGAATAGAGTGTTCGCTATCGTTGTAATGTGTAGCCTATTTTAAAATGGCATAGAGTTGTTTGTTAATTTAGTAGACAATACAGTATATTCCCGTGCCCCTAATCACCATCAAGACACATTTATTTTATAATAAGAATTTAATGGAATATAACACCATTTTTTTTTAAATATATGTTTTTACAAATCAAAAAGTAGTCAGTCCAATGTGAGATATGCATATCTGGAAAGGTTAAACTTTCGCATCTCAGTGCAAGAAGCATCACTACAGTCCCTGGTTCAAATCAGGCTGTGACTACAGTCCCATACAGCGGTGCCCATTTGCGTCGCCAGGGTAGGCCGTCATTGTAAATAAGAGTTTGTTCTTAACTGACTTGCCTAGTTAAGTGAAGGTTAAATGACGATTGACTTCAAGAATACTTTTTTGACACCAGACGCTTTTGAGGTTATTAGCGATGATTCTACATTTCAAAATAATATTTAGCCATGTGGGGCCCTCAAATGCCCCCCCCCCAACCCCCGGCAATACCCTAACCTCCTCGCCTGATCCTAACCTTTCTCCAGATGCTGAAAATGAAAATGAAAATCCAACTACGTACAGACCAGCTCTCCTTTGTCATTGTTAACTTGTCAGGGGGGGGTCTAGAGTGGGCTTGTGCCTGGGTGGTGTCTCCCTCTTGTCTAATTTTTGTTTTGAGATCCGCTCGACACTTTGATAGATTGATGATTGACCCCGAGGTCACAACAAATTAAAAAAAAGTGGCACAATCTAATTAACAAATTATACAAAGGAAAGAAGGGGAGCCATGTCCTTTCAGATTTAAAAAAAACAGTGAAAAGTGGCAGAAAATAGGAAGATTAGACACAGAGATCGGAGGAGAGAGGGAACGCAACGATGACCCAGAGGTGAAGAACAAATGAAAAGGGGGGAAAAGACAGATAAATCAGGGGTCTCAAAGCTTTACATCAAAATTCATAATAGACTTTAAAAATCACACAAGGCCTCAACTGCTGGTGACACAGAGGGTGATAATTATTGTTATTATTATTATATTATTATTATAATAATGATCTGGCAGAATTATGATTAAAAGAAGATTATTTAGGAATATTTAGGAAGATTTAAGAAGATTTATTTATAAATCCAGTCAGAAATTCAGAACTTAACAAATGTAATATGTTGTCAAAATGTTCAACATGTAAAAACACTGGCGATATAATTCCTACATTGAGTACCCCCCCCCCCACACACACACACACACACAAATTACAGGCCTCTCTCATCTTGTTAATTGGGAGAACTTGCACAATTGGTGGCTGACTAAATACTTTTTTGCCCTACTGACGATCTTGTGGTAATATTTTAGTAAATCTTAATTCTAACATTTTTCTAAATGATCTTCAAGTTTCCGAGGACCTCCAAGACACGGTAAAACCTATATTACACGAACATCAATGGAATAATACGTTGAAGCTAAAACAAATTACGCTATAAATGTCATTTGGGAAATTGTGGAACATTGTGCTTAAATTGTTGGTTATTATCTGTGCAATTATCACAATAATATTCATGCAACCAACTAAGAAACTCAATTCAATGTTCCTTTTAAAGGGGAATAATAATAATACATTACATTTTTAAATAAATTAAAAATAAAAGTTAAGTTACATTTAAGAAAAATGTCTATGTTTCTAAACCCCCTCTGACTTTGACCTCTGACCTCTCTCAGGGAGAGCCAAGTGGAGATAGAGCTGCCTCAATGGGTTGTGTAGTTCACTCACTGCTGGAGGGAACAGTCTGGCGGGAACAGTCTGGCGGGAACAGTTTGGTGGGAACAGTCTGGTGGGAACAGTCTGATGGGAACAGTCTGGTGGGAACAGTCTGGTAGGAACAGTCTGATGGGAACAGTCTGGTGGGAACAGTCTGGTAGGAACAGTCTGGTGGGAACAGTCTGGTAGGAACAGTCTGATGGGAACAGTCTGGTAGGAACAGTCTGATGGGAACAGTCTGGTGGGAACAGTCTGGTAGGAACAGTCTGATGGGAACAGTCTGATGGGAACAGTCTGATGGGAACAGTCTGATGGGAACAGTCTGATGGGAACAGTCTGGTGGGAACAGTCTGGTGGGAACAGTCTGATGGGAACAGTCTGATGGTAACAGTCTGATGGGAACAGTCTGAAGGGAACAGTCTGGTGGGAACAGTCTGGTAGGAACAGTCTGATGGGAACAGTTTGGTGGGAACAGTCTGGTGGGAACAGTCTGGTAGGAACAGTTTGGCGGGAACAGTCTGATGGGAACAGTCTGATGGGAACAGTTTGGTGGGAACAGTCTGGTGGGAACAGTCTGGTGGGAACAGTCTGGTAGGAACAGTTTGGCGGGAACAGTCTGATGGGAACAGTCTGATGGGAACAGTTTGGTGGGAACAGTCTGGTGGGAACAGTCTGGTGGGAACAGTCTGATGGGAACAGTCTGGTGGGAACAGTCTGGTGGGAACAGTCTGGTAGGAACAGTCTGATGGGAACAGTCTGGTGGGAACAGTTTGGTGGGAACAGTCTGGTAGGAACAGTCTGGTAGGAACAGTCTGATGGGAACAGTCTGGTAGGAACAGTCTGGTGGGAACAGTCTGAAGGGAACAGTCTGGTGGTAACAGTCTGATGGGAACAGTCTGATGGGAACAGTTTGGCGGGAACAGTCTGATGGGAACAGTCTGATGGGAACAGTCTGATGGGAACAGTTTGGTGGGAACAGTCTGATGGGAACAGTCTGGTGGGAACAGTCTGATGGGAACAGTCTGGTGGGAACAGTCTGGTGGGAACAGTCTGGCGGGAACAGTTTGGTGGGAACAGTCTGGTAGGAACAGTCTGATGGGAACAGTCTGGTAGGAACAGTCTGATGGGAACAGTCTGGTGGGAACAGTCTGGTAGGAACAGTCTGATGGGAACAGTCTGGTGGGAACAGTCTGGTGGGAACAGTCTGGTGGGAACAGTCTGATGGGAACAGTCTGGTGGTAACAGTCTGGTGAGAACAGTTTGTTGGGAACAGTCTGGTAGGAACAGTCTGATGGGAACAGTCTGGTAGGAACAGTCTGATGGGAACAGTCTGGTGGGAACAGTCTGATGGGAACAGTCTGGTGGTAACAGTCTGGTGAGAACAGTCTGGTGAGAACAGTCTGGTGGGAACAGTCTGGTAGGAACAGTCTGATGGGAACAGTCTGATGGGAACAGTCTGGTGGGAACAGTCTGGTAGGAACAGTCTGATGGGAACAGTCTGATGGGAACAGTCTGGTGGGAACAGTCTGGTGGGAACAGTCTGATGGGAACAGTCTGATGGGAACAGTCTGGTAGGAACAGTCTGATGGGAACAGTCTGGTGGGAACAGTCTGGTGAGAACAGTCTGGTGGGAACAGTCTGGTAGGAACAGTCTGATGGGAACAGTCTGATGGGAACAGTCTGGTGGGAACAGTCTGGTAGGAACAGTCTGATGGGAACAGTCTGATGGGAACAGTCTGGTGGGAACAGTCTGGTGGGAACAGTCTGATGGGAACAGTCTGATGGGAACAGTCTGGTAGGAACAGTCTGATGGGAACAGTCTGGTGGGAACAGTCTGATAGGAACAGTCTGATGGGAACAGTCTGATGGGAACAGTCTGGTGGGAACAGTCTGGTGGGAACAGTCTGATGGGAACAGTCTGGTGGGAACAGTCTGGTAGGAACAGTCTGATGGGAACAGTCTGATGGGAACAGTCTGGTAGGAACAGTCTGATGGGAACAGTCTGGTGGGAACAGTCTGATAGGAACAGTCTGATGGGAACAGTCTGATGGGAACAGTCTGGTGGGAACAGTCTGGTGGGAACAGTCTGATGGGAACAGTCTGATGGGAACAGTCTGGTGGGAACAGTCTGGTGGGAACAGTCTGGTGGGAATAGTCTGATGGGAACAGTCTGGTGGGAACAGTCTGGTAGGAACAGTCTGATGGGAACAGTCTGGTAGGAACAGTCTGATGGGAACAGTCTGGTAGGAACAGTCTGATGGGAACAGTCTGGTGGGAACAGTCTGATGGGAACAGTCTGGTGGGAACAGTCTGATGGGAACAGTCTGATGGGAACAGTCTGGTAGGAACAGTCCGATGGGAACAGTCTGGTGGGAACAGTCTGGTGGGAACAGTCTGGTGGGAACAGTCTGATGGGAACAGTCTGGTGGGAACAGTCTGATGGGACCAGTCTGGTGGGAACAGTCTGATGGGAACAGTCTGGTGGGAACAGTCTGATGGGAACAGTCTGGTAGGAACAGTCTGATGGGAACAGTCTGGTAGGAACAGTCTGATGGGAACAGTCTGGTGGGAACAGTCTGGTAGGAACAGTCTGATGGGAACAGTCTGGTGGGAACAGTCTGGTGGGAACAGTTTGGTAGGAACAGTCTGGTAGGAACAGTCTGATGGGAACAGTCTGGTGGGAACAGTCTGGTGGGAACAGTCTGGTGGGAACAGTCTGGTGGGAATAGTCTGATGGGAACAGTCTGGTGGGAACAGTCTGGTAGGAACAGTCTGATGGGAACAGTCTGGTAGGAACAGTCTGATGGGAACAGTCTGGTAGGAACAGTCTGATGGGAACAGTCTGGTGGGAACAGTCTGATGGGAACAGTCTGATGGGAACAGTCTGATGGGAACAGTCTGGTGGGAACAGTCTGGTAGGAACAGTCTGATGGGAACAGTCTGGTGGGAACAGTCTGGTGGGAACAGTCTGGTGGGAACAGTCTGATGGGAACAGTCTGGTGGGAACAGTCTGATGGGAACAGTCTGGTGGGAACAGTCTGATGGGAACAGTCTGGTGGGAACAGTCTGATGGGAACAGTCTGGTAGGAACAGTCTGATGGGAACAGTCTGGTAGGAACAGTCTGATGGGAACAGTCTGGTGGGAACAGTCTGGTAGGAACAGTCTGATGGGAACAGTCTGGTGGGAACAGTCTGGTAGGAACAGTCTGGTGGGAACAGTCTGGTGGGAACAGTCTGGTGGGAACAGTCTGATGGGAACAGTCTGGTGGTAACAGTCTGGTGAGAACAGTCTGGTGGGAACAGTCTGGTAGGAACAGTCTGATGGGAACAGTCTGGTAGGAACAGTCTGATGGGAACAGTCTGGTGGGAACAGTCTGATGGGAACAGTCTGGTGGTAACAGTCTGGTGAGAACAGTCTGGTGGGAACAGTCTGGTAGGAACAGTCTGATGGGAACAGTCTGATGGGAACAGTCTGATGGGAACAGTCTGGTGGGAACAGTCTGGTAGGAACAGTCTGATGGGAACAGTCTGATGGGAACAGTCTGGTGGGAACAGTCTGGTGGGAACAGTCTGATGGGAACAGTCTGATGGGAACAGTCTGGTAGGAACAGTCTGATGGGAACAGTCTGGTGGGAACAGTCTGATAGGAACAGTCTGATGGGAACAGTCTGATGGGAACAGTCTGGTGGGAACAGTCTGGTGGGAACAGTCTGATGGGAACAGTCTGGTGGGAACAGTCTGGTAGGAACAGTCTGATGGGAACAGTCTGATGGGAACAGTCTGGTAGGAACAGTCTGATGGGAACAGTCTGGTGGGAACAGTCTGATAGGAACAGTCTGATGGGAACAGTCTGATGGGAACAGTCTGGTGGGAACAGTCTGGTGGGAACAGTCTGATGGGAACAGTCTGATGGGAACAGTCTGGTGGGAACAGTCTGGTGGGAACAGTCTGGTGGGAATAGTCTGATGGGAACAGTCTGGTGGGAACAGTCTGGTAGGAACAGTCTGATGGGAACAGTCTGGTAGGAACAGTCTGATGGGAACAGTCTGGTAGGAACAGTCTGATGGGAACAGTCTGGTGGGAACAGTCTGATGGGAACAGTCTGATGGGAACAGTCTGATGGGAACAGTCTGGTGGGAACAGTCTGGTAGGAACAGTCTGATGGGAACAGTCTGGTGGGAACAGTCTGGTGGGAACAGTCTGGTGGGAACAGTCTGATGGGAACAGTCTGGTGGGAACAGTCTGATGGGAACAGTCTGGTGGGAACAGTCTGATGGGAACAGTCTGGTAGGAACAGTCTGATGGGAACAGTCTGGTGGGAACAGTCTGATAGGAACAGTCTGGTGGGAACAGTCTGGTGGGAACAGTCTGGTGGGAACAGTCTGATGGGAACAGTCTGATGGGAACAGTCTGATGGGAACAGTCTGGTGGGAACAGTCTGGTGGGAACAGTCTGGTGGGAACAGTCTGATGGGAACAGTCTGGTGGGAACAGTCTGATGGGAACAGTCTGGTGGGAACAGTCTGGTGGGAACAGTCTGGTAGGAACAGTCTGGTAGGAACAGTCTGATAGGAACAGTCTGGTGGGAACAGTCTGGTGGGAACAGTCTGGTGGGAACAGTCTGGTGGGAACAGTCTGGCGGGAACAGTCTGGTAGGAACAGTCTGGTGGGAACAGTTTGGTGGGAACAGTCTGGTAGGAACAGTCTGGTGGGAACAGTCTGGTGGGAACAGTTTGGTGGGAACAGTCTGATGGGAACAGTCTGGTGGGAACAGTTTGGTGGGAACAGTCTGGTGGGAACAGTCTGGTGGGAACAGTCTGGTGGGAACAGTCTGATGGGAACAGTCTGGTGGGAACAGTCTGGTAGGAACAGTCTGATGGGAACAGTCTGGTGAGAACAGTCTGGTGGGAACATTGTGGTGACATCACAAAAGATATGTTCCTATAACAACACACAAAAAACTGTCCCGTTGTGTGGATGACTATGCAATGTGTCTTTTAAGGCTTAACACACATTCCCCTGATGTTACAAGAACGTTCCCAGAATAAAGCTTTTATGTTGCTTTAAAAGTCCCTTTAAATATTTATTTTGGTTGTGAGAACAATGTGGAGATGTGACAGGTTCCCAATTCACTAAACCGTCCATTCACATAATGTTTGTATCTGGGTGCAGAAAACATTCCATTCATGTTGCAAGAATATTAAAATACTATTTTAAAACCTCTTAAAGTTAGGGGGCAGAATTTTTAGTTTTGGATAAATAGCGTGCCCAATTTCAACTTCCTGCTACTCATGCCAAGAATATAAGATATGCATATTATTCATAGGTTTGGATAGAAAACACTCTGAAGTTTCTAAAACTGATTGAATCATGTCTGTGAGTATAACAGAACTTATGTAGCAGGCAAAACCCTGAGGACTAACTGTTCAGATTTTATTTTCTCCCTCTCTGTTCACTATATTGTCTTCGCCATTGGATATTTAATAGGAACCCATTTTTAGTTCCTACCCCTTCCACACGATGTCGCCAGTCTTTGGAATATGGTTGAGGTTATTCCTTTGTGTTATGAAGAAGTAGGCCAACTCGGAACTGGGGACACTTTTGTGAGTTGCGCAAGACGTAAAAAGCAGTGCTGGTTTCTTTTTGTTCCTGTTTTGAATACAGATTGCCGCATCTAAAATTTGATCGATTATTAACGTTTAAAAATACCTAATGTTGTATTACAAAAGTAGTTTGAAATATTTTGGCAAAGTTTACAGGTAACTTTTGAGATATTTTGTAGTGACGTTGTGTTTTTGTAAGCTGTTTTTTTCTGGATCAAACACTCTTTATAAATGGACATTTTTGATATATATGGACAAAATTAATCGAAAAAAAGGACCAATTGTGATGTTTATGGGACATATTGGAGTGCCAACAAAAGAAGCTCGTCAAAGGTAATGCATGTTTTAAATTTTATTTCAGCGTTTTTTGTAGCGCCTGCTATGCTAGCTCCTTTGTTTTTTCGTAGTGCAGATGTTCCAGGCTGTCAGATAAAAGCTTTTTATGCTTTCGCCGAAAAGCATTTTTAAAATCTGACATGTTGGCTGGATTCACGAGTGTAGCTTTAATTGAATATCTTACATGTGTGATTTAATGAAAGTTTGAAAAATTATAGTATTTCATTTGAATCTGGCGCTCTGCATTTCCCCAGGCAGTTGGCCAGTTGAGACGCTCGCGTCTCCCCTATCCATAAGAAGGTTTAAAGAACAGCCTATCATAGTTCATTAAAGGTTCTCAGAATATATTTTATATTTAATTAGGTTTTACATTACAAGGGATAGATTCCCGAAGCACTTTCAATATTTAAAGTTAGGTTGCACAAGACATTCCATTAATGTAGTTAAATGTTTTGCAGAACACCTGGTCTAAGTTCTTTATCGCCTCAGGTGATAATCATCAGAACGACTGGATTATTTTATGTATTTAAAAATAAATAATTAGACGTCATAATAATAACTTTATTAGCAGATCTCTGCCCGTATGGGGGCTAAGAAATTATTGGCTATAAGAAATTATTTATTTTCAAAAGGAGGAAAATAGCTTAATAAAAAGTTACACATTCCTGCATGTCTTTCTATACGCTGTCTGTCTCTCTGTAAGCTGTCTGTCTGTCTATAAGCTGTCTGTCTCTCTATAAGCTGTCTGTCACTCTATACGCTGTCTGTCTCTCTAAGCTGTCTGTCTCTCTATAAGCTGTCTGTCACTCTATACGCTGTCTGTCTCGCTATAAGCTGTCTGTCTCTCTATAAGCTGTCTGTCTCTCTATAAGCTGTCTGTGTGTCTATAAGCTGTCTGTCTCTCTATATGCTGTCTGTCTCTCTATAAGCTGTCTGTCTCTCTATAAGCTGTCTGTCTCTCTATACGCTGTCTGTCTGTCTCTCTATAAGCTGTCTGTCTCTCTATAAGCTGTATCTCTATAAACTGTCTGTCTGTCTGTCTCTCTATAAGCAGTCTGTCTGTCTGTCTATACGCTGTCTGCCTCTCTATAAGCTGTCTGTCACTCTATAAGCTGTCTCTCTATAAACTGTCTGTCTCTCTATAAGCAGTCTGTCTCTCTATAAGCTGTCTGTCTGTCTATAAACTGTCAGTCTCTCTATAAACTGTCTGTCTCTCTATACGCTGTCTGTCTCTCTATAAGCTGTCTGTCTGTCTATAAGCTGTCTGTCTGTCTATAAGCTGTCTGTCTGTCTATAAGCTGTTTTTCTCTCTATAAGCTCATCATACAAGTCATCCAACAGACTCCCATTCAATAACTACATCATACCAGTCATCCACCAGACTCCCATTCAATAACTACATCATACCAGTCATCCACCAGACTCCCATTCAACAACTACATCATACCAGTCATCCACCAGACTCCCATTCAATAACTACATCATACCAGTCATCCAACAGGTTCCCATTCAATAACTACATCATACCAGTCATCCACCAGACTCCCATTCAATAACTACATCATACCAGTCATCCACCAGACTCCCATTCAATAACTACATCATACCAGTCATCCACCAGACTCCCATTCAATAACTACATCATACCAGTCATCCACCAGACTCCCATTCAATAACTACATCATACCAGTCATCCAACAGACTCCCATTCAATAACTACATCATACCAGTCATCCAACAGACTCCCATTCAACAACTACATCATACCAGTCATCCACCAGACTCCCATTCAATAACTACATCATACCAGTCATCCACCAGGTTCCCATTCAATAACTACATCATACCAGTCATCCACCAGACTCCCATTCAAAAACTACATCATACCAGTCATCCACCAGACTCCCATTCAATAACTACATCACACCAGTCATCCACCAGACTCCCATTCAATAACTACATCATACCAGTCATCCACCAGACTCCCATTCAATAACTACATCATACCAGTCATCCACCAGACTCCCATTCAATAACTACATCATACCAGTCATCCAACAGGTTCCCATTCAATAACTACATCATACCAGTCATCCACCAGACTCCCATTCAATAACTCTATCATACCAGTCATCCAACAGACTCCCATTCAATAACTACATCATACCAGTCATCCACCAGACTCCCATTCAATAACTACATCACACCAGTCATCCACCAGACTCCCATTCAACAACTACATCATACCAGTCATCCAACAGGTTCCCATTCAATAACTACATCATACCAGTCATCCACCAGACTCCCATTCAATAACTACATCATACCAGTCATCCACCAGACTCCCATTCAATAACTACATCACACCAGTCATCCAACAGACTCCCATTCAACAACTACATCATACCAGTCATCCACCAGACTCCCATTCAATAACTACATCATACCAGTCATCCACCAGACTCCCATTCAATAACTACATCATACCAGTCATCCACCAGACTCCCATTCAATAACTACATCATACCAGTCATCCACCAGACTCCCATTCAATAACTACATCATACCAGTCATCCAACAGGTTCCCATTCAATAACTACATCATACCAGTCATCCACCAGACTCCCATTCAATAACTACATCATACCAGTCATCCACCAGACTCCCATTCAATAACTACATCATACCAGTCATCCACCAGACTCCCATTCAATAACTACATCATACCAGTCATCCAACAGGTTCCCATTCAATAACTACATCATACCAGTCATCCAATAACTACATCATACCAGTCATCCAACAGGTTCCCATTCAATAACTACATCATACCAGTCATCCAACAGGTTCCCATTCAATAACTACATCATACCAGTCATCCAACAGACTCCCATTCAATAACTACATCATACCAGTCATCCAACAGGTTCACATTCAATAACTACATCATACCAGTCATCCACCAGACTCCCATTCAATAACTACATCATACCAGTCATCCACCAGACTCCCATTCAATAACTACATCATACCAGTCATCCACCAGACTCCCATTCAATAACTACATCATACCAGTCATCCACCAGACTCCCATTCAATAACTACATCACACCAGTCATCCACCAGACTCCCATTCAATAACTACATCATACCAGTCATCCAACAGACTCCCATTCAATAACTACATCATACCAGTCATCCACCAGACTCCCATTCAATAACTACATCATACCAGTCATCCAACAGGTTCCCATTCAATAACTACATCATACCAGTCATCCACCAGACTCCCATTCAATAACTACATCATACCAGTCATCCAACAGGTTCCCATTCAATAACTACATCATACCAGTCATCCACCAGACTCCCATTCAATAACTACATCATACCAGTCATCCACCAGACTCCCATTCAATAACTACATCATACCAGTCATCCACCAGACTCCCATTCAATAACTACATCACACCAGTCATCCACCAGACTCCCATTCAACAACTACATCATACCAGTCATCCAACAGGTTCCCATTCAATAACTACATCATACCAGTCATCCACCAGACTCCCATTCAATAACTACATCATACCAGTCATCCACCAGACTCCCATTCAATAACTACATCATACCAGTCATCCAACAGGTTCCCATTCAATAACTACATCATACCAGTCATCCACCAGACTCCCATTCAATAACTACATCATACCAGTCATCCACCAGACTCCCATTCAATAACTACATCACACCAGTCATCCACCAGACTCCCATTCAACAACTACATCATACCAGTCATCCACCAGACTCCCATTCAATAATTACACCATACCAGTCATCCACCAGACTCCCATTCAATAACTACATCATACCAGTCATCCACCAGACTCCCATTCAATAACTACATCATACCAGTCATCCACCAGACTCCCATTCAATAACTACATCATACCAGTCATCCACCAGACTCCCATTCAATAACTACATCATACCAGTCATCCACCAGACTCCCATTCAATAACTACATCATACCAGTCATCCACCAGACTCCCATTCAACAACTACATCATACCAGTCATCCAACAGACTCCCATTCAATAACTACATCATACCTGTCATCCACCAGACTCCCATTCAATAACTACATCATACCATCATCCAACAGATTCAATAATCATCAACAGATTCCCATTCAATAACTACATCATACCAGTCATCCACCAGACTCCCATTCAATAACTACATCATACCAGTCATCCACCAGACTCCCATTCAATAACTACATCATACCAGTCATCCACCAGACTCCCATTCAATAACTACATCATACCAGTCATCCACCAGACTCCCATTCAATAACTACATCACACCAGTCATCCACCAGACTCCCATTCAATAACTACATCATACCAGTCATCCACCAGACTCCCATTCAATAACTACATCATACCAGTCATCCACCAGACTCCCATTTAATAACTACATCATACCAGTCATCCACCAGACTCCCATTCAATAACTACATCACACCAGTCATCCACCAGACTCCCATTCAATAACTACATCATACCAGTCATCCACCAGACTCCCATCCAATAACTACATCACACCAGTCATCCACCAGACTCCCATTCAGAGCGACACACAGAAGCATCCAGGGTCAACGCCCTGCTCAAGGGCTTGTTGACCAATCTACCACCAGGCCAAAAAACGTGAACCCGAACCCTCCAAGATCCCCCCACAGTTCCCCAATAGCTGTCCCTCAACCATTCGAGACCCCTCCAAGAGCCCCCCAGGAAGAAAAAATGTATATAAATACAATGAATTCCATTCCCCTATGAACCCCCCAATGCTCCAACAACCAAGAGAATGGACCCGCACCCCCAAGAACCCCTCAACGCACCAACAACTAAGAGAATGAACCCCCACCCCCAAGAACCCCCCAATGCTCCAACAACCAAGAGAATGGACCCCCACCCCCAAGAACCCCCCAATGCTCCAACAACCAAGAGAATGGACCCCCACCCCCAAGAACCCCCAATGCACTAACAACCAAGAGAATGGACCCCCACCCCAAGAACCCCCAATGCACCAACAACCAAGAGAATGAACCCCCCCCCCCCAAGAACCCCCCAATGCACTAACAACCAAGAGAATGAACCCCACCCCCAAGAACCCCCAACGCACCAACAACCAAGAGAATGAACCCCCACCCCCAAGAACCCCCAATGCACCAACAACTAAGAGAATGGACCCCCACCCCCAAGAACCCCCAACGCACCAACAACCAAGAGAATGGACCCCCACCCCCAAGAACCCCCCAACGCACCAAAAAACAAGAGAATGAACACCCACCCCCAAGAACCCCCCAACGCACCAACAACCAAGAGAATGGACCCCCACCCCCAAGAACCCCCCAACGCACCAACAAACAAGAGAATGAACCGCCACCCCCAAGAACCCCCAATGCACCAACAACAAAGAGAATGAACCCCCACCCCCAAGAACCCCCCAATGCACCAACAACCAAGAGAATGGACCCCCACCCCCAAGAACCCCCAATGCACTAACAACCAAGAGAATGGACCCCACCCCCAAGAACCCCCAATGCACCAACAACCAAGAGAATGAACCCCCACCCCCAAGAACCCCCCAATGCACTAACAACCAAGAGAATGAACCCCCACCCCCAAGAACCCCCAACGCACCAACAACCAAGAGAATGAACCCCCACCCCCAAGAACCCCCAATGCACCAACAACTAAGAGAATGGACCCCCACCCCCAAGAACCCCCAACGCACCAACAACCAAGAGAATGGACCCCACCCCCAAGAACCCCCAACGCACCAAAAACAAGAGAATGAACACCCACCCCCAAGAACCCCCAACGCACCAACAACCAAGAGAATGGACCCCACCCCAAGAACCCCCAACGCACCAACAAACAAGAGAATGAACCGCCACCCCCAAGAACCCCCAATGCACCAACAACAAAGAGAATGAACCCCCACCCCCCAAGAACCCCCCAATGCACCAACAACCAAGAGAATGGACCCCCACCCCCAAGAACCCCCCAACGCACCAACAAACAAGAGAATGAACCCCCACCCCCAAGGACCCCCCAATGCACCAACAACCAAGAGAATGGACCCCACCCCCAAGAACCACCCAACGCACCAACAGCCAAGAGAATGAACCCCCACCCCCAAGAACCCCCAATGCACCAACAACCAAGAGAATGGACCCCCACCCCCAAGAACCACCCAACGCACCAACAGCCAAGAGAATGAACCCCCACCCCCAAGAACCCCCCAATGCACCAACAACCAAGAGAATGAACCCCCACCCCAAGAACCCCCCAATGCACTAACAACCAAGAGAATGAACCCCCACCCCCAAGAACCCCCCAACGCACCAACAACCAAGAGAATGAACCGCCACCCCCAAGAACCCCCCAACGCACCAACAACCAAGAGAATGAACCCCCACCCCCAAGAACCCCCCAATGCACCAACAACTAAGAGAATGGACCCCCACCCCCAAGAACCCCCAACGCACCAACAACCAAGAGAATGGACCCCCACCCCCAAGAACCCCCAACGCACCAAAAACAAGAGAATGAACCCCCACCCCAAGAACCCCCAACGCACCAACAACCAAGAGAATGGACCCCCACCCCCAAGAACCCCCAACGCACCAACAAACAAGAGAATGAACCGCCACCCCCAAGAACCCCCAATGCACCAACAACAAAGAGAATGAACCCCCACCCCCAAGAACCCCCAATGCACCAACAACCAAGAGAATGGACCCCCACCCCCAAGCAACCCCCAACGCACCAACAAACAAGAGAATGAACCCCCACCCCCAAGGACCCCCATATGCACCAACAACCAAGAGAATGGACCCCCACCCCCAAGAACCACCCAACGCACCAACAGCCAAGAGAATGAACCCCCACCCCCAAGAACCCCCCAATGCACCAACAACCAAGAGAATGGACCCCCACCCCCAAGAACCCCCCCATCACAACATTGAAGTGTAAGGGGCCTCCAGTTTTTTAGATAGACTTGGTCTTTTGATTTGCCATCTGGGTCTTGTTTTAATAATAGAGAAATCTGACCTTCCTGCTGAGTACCTAACAGACTACCATTTCTATAGGAGTAGTTAAAACAAACTCACATTGGAGCTTTTAGTATATAAAAAAAGGCTTGATCTACCTCTACCGGTGTGCCATCAAGCCCTGGGGTTTTTCCAGGCTGAAACCATTTAATAGCCTCAAAAAGTTATTCCTCTGTAATTTGGCCTTGACACTGATCGTTCTGTATATTTGTTAATTTTCCATGTTTATGTTATTTTGAAAGAATTCTTTACCATAATATTAATTCAGTTGGAGAGGATGAGACGGAAAAGAGAACATCTGCCTAAAATAATTAGCTTCCTCTTTAAAAATATAATTTGGAGAATCATAAATGACTCCGTCTTCAGTAACGAGTTCCTGCAAATTACTTTTGTTAGTGTTCCTGTTTTGAAGATTTTTCTCCATATTTCATCCAGTTTGCTTTATTTTTGTAATAGATTACATGAGATGATTCTTGAATAAGTTCCTCAAGTTCTTTGTGATTGTTCCTCCAACTTATTTTGTATCTCTGTAGTATCGTTTTTATTGCTGTCTACCTGTACTATTAGTTCATGGATTTCGCTTGTTAGTCTTGTCCCTTTCGCCAGAAACTGCTTATTATTATTTCTGAATATTGAATTGAATCAGCCCTGAAGGTACATTTAAAGTTATCGCAAACAATAAGGGGATCTGCTGAACCCATATTATACTGGAAAAATTCAGTTATAAACAATTTTGTCTCAGTTAAAAAATAAGTTGTCCTCCAGTAAACTTTGATTAAATTTCCAATATTTAGGTTCCAGTTTATTCCCTTGCCTGTTTGCCTGTGAGCCAATGCCACAGATGTTAGAACATTGAGACAAGATATCATGTGTGAAACAAATCTGAGTAGGTTGATGTGTATGATGTTGGATATGATATAATGTGTACGAAGTTTGTATAAGAGTAAAACTGTAATGTGTGATGTCCAATTAAAGAATATCCCCAATGTGCATTGTTGAGTGTCTATGTGTGTAACATGTAGTGGGTATAGCTTTAATATTCATGATGATAATTGTAATCCATATCGTATCACCATCATAGTTGCATCATAATTACCTTTAACATCAATGAAAAACACATCCCAGCATTTCCATAGCATTTTGATGTTTCACATGATCATGAAAGATACCTTACATTATTGTACAGACGGCTTCGGTATTAGATACAGATACAGTATGAAAAGGGTGACAGTAATATAAATATATTATATATAAATTTATATACAGTGTGATAGGGTGACAGTATTAGAGACTAGACAGTGTGATAGGGTGACAGTATTAGAGAATAGACAGTGTGATAGGGTGACAGTGTTCTAGACAGTGTGATAGGGTGGCAGTATTAGAGACTAGACAGTGTGATAGGGTGACAGTATTAGAGACAGTGTGATAGGGTGACAGTATTAGAGACGAGACAGTGTGATAGGGTGACAGTATTAGAGACTAGACAGTGTAATAGGGTGATAGTATTAGAGACTAGACAATGTGATAGGGTGACAGTGTTCTAGACAGTGTGATAGGGTGGCAGTATTAGAGACTAGACAGTGTGATAGGGTGACAGTATTAGAGACAGTGTGATAGGGTGACAGTATTAGAGACAGTGTGATAGGGTGACAGAATTAGAGACAGTGTGATAGGGTGACAGTATTAGAGACAGTGTGATAGGGTGACAGTATTAGAGACAGTGTGATAGGGTGACAGTATTAGAGACTAGACAGTGTGATAGGGTGACAGAATTAGAGACTAGACGGTGTGATAGGGTGACAGTATTAGAGACAGTGTGATAGGGTGACAGTATTAGAGACTAGACAGTGTGATAGGGTGACATTATTAGAGACTAGACAGTGTGATAGGGTGACAGTTTTAGAGACTAGACAGTGTGATAGGGTGACAGTATTAGAGACTAGACAGTGTGATAGGGTGACAGTATTAGAGACTAGACAGTGTGATAGGGTGACATTATTAGAGACTTGACAGTGTGATAGGGTGACAGTATTAGAGACTAGACAGTGTGATAGGGTGACAGTATTAGAGACTAGACAGTATGATAGGGTGACAGTATTAGAGACTAGATGGTGTGATAGGGTGACAGTGTTAGAGACTAGACAGTGTGATAGGGTGACAGTATTAGAGACAGTGTGATAGGGTGACAGTATTCTAGACAGTGTGATAGGGTGACAGTATTAGAGACTAGACAGTGTGATAGGGTGACAGTATTAGAGACAGTGTGATAGGGTGACAGTATTAGAGACGAGACAGTGTGATAGGGTGACAGTATTAGAGACAGTGTGATAGGGTGACAGTATTAGAGACAGTGTGAAAGGGTGACAGTATTAGAGACTAGACAGTGTGATAGGGTGACAGTATTAGAGACGGTGTGATAGGGTGACAGTATTAGAGACGGTGTGATAGGGTGACAGTATTAGAGACTAGACAGTGTGATAGGGTGGCAGTATTAGAGACTAGACAGAGTGATAGGGTGACAGTATTAGAGACTAGACAGTGTAATAGGGTGACAGTATTAGAGACTAGACAGAGTGATAGGGTGACAGTATTAGAGACAGTGTGATAGGGTGACAGTATTAGAGACTAGACAGTGTGATAGGGTGGCAGTATTAGAGACTAGACAGTGTGATAGGGTGACAGTATTAGAGACAGTGTAATAGCCTGACAGTATTAGAGACAGTGTGATAGGGTGACATTATTAGAGACTAGACAGTGTGATAGGGTGGCAGTATTAGATACTAGACAGTGTGATAGGGTGACAGTATTAGAGACTAGACAGAGTGATAGGGTGAAAGTATTAGATACTAGACAGTGTGATAGGGTGACAGTATTAGAGAGTAGACAGTGTGATAGGGTGACAGTATTTGAGACGAGACGGTGTGATAGGTTGACAGTATTAGAGACTAGACAGTGTGATAGGGTGACAGTATTAGAGAGTAGACAGTGTGTTAGGGTGACAGTATTTGAGACGAGACAGTGTGATAGGGTGGCAGTATTAGAGACTAGACAGTGTGATAGGGTGAAAGTATTTGAGACGAGACGGTGTGATAGGTTGACAGTATTAGAGACTAGACAGTGTGATAGGGTGACAGTATTTGAGACGAGACGGTGTGATAGTTTGACAGTATTAGAGACTAGACAGTGTGATAGGGTGACAGTATTAGAGACAGTGTGATAGGGTGACAGTATTAGAGACTAGACAGTGTGATAGGGTGGCAGTATTAGAGACTAGACAGTGTGATAGGGTGACAGTATTAGAGACTAGACAGAGTGATAGGGTGAAAGTATTAGATACTAGACAGTGTGATAGGGTGGCAGTATTAGATACTAGACAGTGTTATAGGGTGACAGTATTAGAGACTAGACAGAGTGATAGGGTGAAAGTATTAGATACTAGACAGTGTGATAGGGTGACAGTATTAGAGAGTAGACAGTGTGATAGGGTGACAGTATTTGAGACGAGACAGTGTGTTAGGGTGACAGTATTTGAGACGAGACAGTGTGATAGGGTGGCAGTATTAGAGACTAGACAGTGTGATAGGGTGACAGTATTAGAGACAAGACGGTGTGATAGGGTGACAGTATTTGAGACGAGACAGTGTGATAGGGTGGCAGTATTAGAGCCTAGACAGTGTGATAGGGTGACAGTATTTGAGACGAGACGGTGTGATAGGGTGACAGTATTAGAGACTAGACAGTGTGATAGGGTGACATTATTAGAGACTAGACAGTGTGATAGGGTGACATTATTAGAGACTAGACAGTGTGATAGGGTGACAGTATTAGAGACAAGACGGTGTGATAGGGTGACAGTATTAGAGACAGTGTGATAGGTTGACAGTATTAGAGACTAGACAGTGTGATAGTGTGACAGTATTAGAGACAGTGTGATAGGGTGACAGTTTTAGAGACAGTGTGATAGGGTGAAAGTATTAGAGTCTAGACAGTGTGATAGGGTGACAGTATTAGAGTCTAGACAGTGTGATAGGGTGACAGTATTAGAGACTAGACAGTGTGATAGGGTGACAGTATTAGAGACAGTGTGATAGGGTGACAGTATTAGAGACAGTGTGATAGGGTGACAGTATTAGAGACTAGACAGTGTGATAGGGTGACATTATTAGAGACTAGACAGTGTGATAGGGTGACATTATTAGAGACTAGACAGTGTGATAGGGTGACAGTATTAGAGACTAGACAGTGTGATAGGGTGACATTATTAGAGACTAGACAGTGTGATAGGGTGACATTATTAGAGACTAGACAGTGTGATAGGGTGACATTATTAGAGACTAGATGGTGTGATAGGGTGACAGTATTAGAGACTAGACAGTGTGATAGGGTGACAGTATTAGAGACTAGACAGTGTGATAGGGTGACAGTATTAGAGACAGTGTGATAGGGTGACATTATTAGAGACTGGACATTGTGATAGGGTGACATTATTAGAGACTAGACAGTGTGATAGGGTGACATTATTAGAGACTATACAGTGTGATAGGGTGACAGTATTAGAGACAGTGTGATAGGGTGACATTATTAGAGACTAGACAGTGTGATAGGGTGACATTATTAGAGACTATACAGTGTGATAGGGTGACAGTATTAGAGACGAGACAGTGTGATAGGGTGATAGTATTAGAGACTAGACAGAGTGATAGGGTGACAGTATTAGAGACTAGACAGTTTGATAGGGTGACAGTATTAGAGACTAGACAGTGTGATAGGGTGACAGAATTAGAGACTAGACGGTGTGATAGGGTGACAGTATTAGAGACAGTGTGATAGGGTGACAGTATTAGAGACTAGACAGTGTGATAGGGTGACATTATTAGAGACTAGACAGTGTGATAGGGTGACAGTTTTAGAGACTAGACAGTGTGATAGGGTGACAGTATTAGAGACTAGACAGTGTGATAGGGTGACAGTATTAGAGACTAGACAGTGTGATAGGGTGACATTATTAGAGACTTGACAGTGTGATAGGGTGACAGTATTAGAGACTAGACAGTGTGATAGGGTGACAGTATTAGAGACTAGACAGTATGATAGGGTGACAGTATTAGAGACTAGATGGTGTGATAGGGTGACAGTGTTAGAGACTAGACAGTGTGATAGGGTGACAGTTTTAGAGACAGTGTGATAGGGTGACAGTATTCTAGACAGTGTGATAGGGTGACAGTATTAGAGACTAGACAGTGTGATAGGGTGACAGTATTAGAGACAGTGTGATAGGGTGACAGTATTAGAGACGAGACAGTGTGATAGGGTGACAGTATTAGAGACAGTGTGATAGGGTGACAGTATTAGAGACAGTGTGAAAGGGTGACAGTATTAGAGACTAGACAGTGTGATAGGGTGACAGTATTAGAGACGGTGTGATAGGGTGACAGTATTAGAGACGGTGTGATAGGGTGACAGTATTAGAGACTAGACAGTGTGATAGGGTGGCAGTATTAGAGACTAGACAGAGTGATAGGGTGACAGTATTAGAGACTAGACAGTGTAATAGGGTGACAGTATTAGAGACTAGACAGAGTGATAGGGTGACAGTATTAGAGACAGTGTGATAGGGTGACAGTATTAGAGACTAGACAGTGTGATAGGGTGGCAGTATTAGAGACTAGACAGTGTGATAGGGTGACAGTATTAGAGACAGTGTAATAGCCTGACAGTATTAGAGACAGTGTGATAGGGTGACATTATTAGAGACTAGACAGTGTGATAGGGTGGCAGTATTAGATACTAGACAGTGTGATAGGGTGACAGTATTAGAGACTAGACAGAGTGATAGGGTGAAAGTATTAGATACTAGACAGTGTGATAGGGTGACAGTATTAGAGAGTAGACAGTGTGATAGGGTGACAGTATTTGAGACGAGACGGTGTGATAGGTTGACAGTATTAGAGACTAGACAGTGTGATAGGGTGACAGTATTAGAGAGTAGACAGTGTGTTAGGGTGACAGTATTTGAGACGAGACAGTGTGATAGGGTGGCAGTATTAGAGACTAGACAGTGTGATAGGGTGAAAGTATTTGAGACGAGACGGTGTGATAGGTTGACAGTATTAGAGACTAGACAGTGTGATAGGGTGACAGTATTAGAGACTAAACAGTGTGATAGTGTGACAGTATTTGAGACGAGACGGTGTGATAGTTTGACAGTATTAGAGACTAGACAGTGTGATAGGGTGACAGTATTAGAGACAGTGTGATAGGGTGACAGTATTAGAGACTAGACAGTGTGATAGGGTGGCAGTATTAGAGACTAGACAGTGTGATAGGGTGACAGTATTAGAGACAGTGTAATAGCCTGAAAGTATTAGATACAGTGTGATAGGGTGACATTATTAGAGACTAGACAGTGTGATAGGGTGGCAGTATTAGATACTAGACAGTGTGATAGGGTGACAGTATTAGAGACTAGACAGAGTGATAGGGTGAAAGTATTAGATACTAGACAGTGTGATAGGGTGACAGTATTAGAGAGTAGACAGTGTGATAGGGTGACAGTATTTGAGACGAGACAGTGTGTTAGGGTGACAGTATTTGAGACGAGACAGTGTGATAGGGTGGCAGTATTAGAGACTAGACAGTGTGATAGGGTGACAGTATTAGAGACAAGACGGTGTGATAGGGTGACAGTATTTGAGACGAGACAGTGTGATAGGGTGGCAGTATTAGAGACTAGACAGTGTGATAGGGTGACAGTATTTGAGACGAGACGGTGTGATAGGGTGACAGTATTAGAGACTAGACAGTGTGATAGGGTGACATTATTAGAGACTAGACAGTGTGATAGGGTGACATTATTAGAGACTAGACAGTGTGATAGGGTGACAGTATTAGAGACAAGACGGTGTGATAGGGTGACAGTATTAGAGACAGTGTGATAGGTTGACAGTATTAGAGACTAGACAGTGTGATAGTGTGACAGTATTAGAGACAGTGTGATAGGGTGACAGTTTTAGAGACAGTGTGATAGGGTGACAGTATTAGAGTCTAGACAGTGTGATAGGGTGACAGTATTAGAGTCTAGACAGTGTGATAGGGTGACAGTATTATAGACTAGACAGTGTGATAGGGTGACAGTATTAGAGACTAGACAGTGTGATAGGGTGACAGTATTAGAGACAGTGTGATAGGGTGACAGTATTAGAGACAGTGTGATAGGGTGACAGTATTAGAGACTAGACAGTGTGATAGGGTGACATTATTAGAGACTAGACAGTGTGATAGGGTGACATTATTAGAGACTAGACAGTGTGATAGGGTGACAGTATTAGAGACTAGACAGTGTGATAGGGTGACATTATTAGAGACTAGACAGTGTGATAGGGTGACATTATTAGAGACTAGACAGTGTGATAGGGTGACATTATTAGAGACTAGATGGTGTGATAGGGTGACAGTATTAGAGACTAGACAGTGTGATAGGGTGACAGTATTAGAGACTAGACAGTGTGATAGGGTGACAGTATTAGAGACAGTGTGATAGGGTGACATTATTAGAGACTGGACAGTGTGATAGGGTGACATTATTAGAGACTAGACAGTGTGATAGGGTGACATTATTAGAGACTATACAGTGTGATAGGGTGACAGTATTAGAGACAGTGTGATAGGGTGACATTATTAGAGACTAGACAGTGTGATAGGGTGACATTATTAGAGACTATACAGTGTGATAGGGTGACAGTATTAGAGACGAGACAGTGTGATAGGGTGATAGTATTAGAGACTAGACAGAGTGATAGGGTGACAGTATTAGAGACTAGACAGTTTGATAGGGTGACAGTATTAGAGACTAGACAGTGTGATAGGGTGACATTATTCTAGACAGTGTGATAGGGTGACAGTATTAGAGACTAGACAGTGTGATAGGGTGACAGTATTAGAGAGTTGACAGTGTGATAGGGTGACAGTATTTGAGACGAGACAGTGTGATAGGGTGGCAGTATTAGAGACTAGACAGTGTGATAGCGTGACAGAATTAGAGACTAGACGGTGTGATAGGGTGACAGTATTAGAGACAAGACGGTGTGATAGGGTGACAGTATTAGAGACTAGACAGTGTGATAGGGTGACAGTATTAGAGACAAGACGGTGTGATATTGTGACAGTATTAGAGACTAGACAGTGTGATAGGGTGACAGTATTAGAGACTAGACAGTGTGATAGGGTGACAGTATTAGAGACTAGACAGTGTGATAGGGTGACAGTATTAGAGACTAGACAGTGTGATAGGGTGACAGTATTAGAGACAGTGTGATAGGGTGACAGTTTTAGAGACAGTGTGATAGGGTGACAGTATTAGAGACTAGACAGTGTGATAGGGTGACAGTATTAGAGACAGTATGATAGGGTGACAGTATTCTAGACAGTGTGATAGGGTGACAGTATTAGAGACAGTGTGATAGGGTGACAGTATTAGAGACTAGACAGTGTGATAGTGTGACAGTATTAGAGACAGTGTGATAGGGTGACAGTTTTAGAGACAGTGTGACAGGGTGACAGTATTAGAGACTAGACAGTGTGATAGGGTGACAGTATTAGAGACAGTGTGATAGGGTGACAGTATTAGAGACAGTGTGATAGGGTGACAGTATTAGAGACTAGACAGTGTGATAGGGTTACATTATTAGAGACTAGACAGTGTGATAGGGTGACATTATTAGAGACTAGACAGTGTGATAGGGTGACAGTATTATAGACTAGACAGTGTGATAGGGTGACATTATTAGAGACTAGACAGTGTGATAGGGTGACAGTATTAGAGACAGTGTGATAGGGTGACAGTATTAGATACAGTGTGATAGGGTGTCAGTATTAGAGTCTAGACAGTGTGATAGGGTGACAGTATTAGAGACGAGACAGTGTGATAGGGTGATAGTATTAGAGACTAGACAGTGTGATAGGGTGACAGTATTAGATACAGTGTGATAGGGTGACAGTATTAGATACAGAGTGATAGGGTGACTGTATTAGAGACTAGACAGTGTGATAGGGTGACAGTATTAGAGACGAGACAGTGTGATAGAGTGATAGTATTAGAGACTAGACAGAGTGATAGGGTGACAGTATTAGATACAGTGTGATAGGGTGACAGTATTAGAGACTAGACAGTTTGATAGGGTGACAGTATTAGAGACTAGACAGTGTGATAGGGTGACAGTATTAGATACAGTGTGATAGGGTGACAGTATTAGAGACTAGACAGTTTGAAAGGGTGACAGTATTAGAGACTAGACAGTGTGATAGGGTGACATCATTCTAGACAGTGTGATAGGGTGACAGTATTAGAGACTAGACAGTGTGATAGGGTGACATTATTAGAGACTAGACAGTGTGATAGGGTGACATTATTAGAGACTAGACAGTGTGATAGGGTGACATTATTAGAGACTAGATGGTGTGATAGGGTGACAGTATTAGAGACTAGACAGTGTGATAGGGTGACATTATTAGAGACTATACAGTGTGATAGGGTGACAGTATTAGAGACAGTGTGATAGGGTGACATTATTAGAGACTAGACAGTGTGATAGGGTGACATTATTAGAGACTATACAGTGTGATAGGGTGACAGTATTAGAGACGAGACAGTGTGATAGGGTGATAGTATTAGAGACTAGACAGAGTGATAGGGTGACAGTATTAGAGACTAGACAGTTTGATAGGGTGACAGTATTAGAGACTAGACAGTGTGATAGGGTGACATTATTCTAGACAGTGTGATAGGGTGACAGTATTAGAGACTAGACAGTGTGATAGGGTGACAGTATTAGAGAGTTGACAGTGTGATAGGGTGACAGTATTTGAGACGAGACAGTGTGATAGGGTGGCAGTATTAGAGACTAGACAGTGTGATAGCGTGACAGAATTAGAGACTAGACGGTGTGATAGGGTGACAGTATTAGAGACAAGACGGTGTGATAGGGTGACAGTATTAGAGACTAGACAGTGTGATAGGGTGACAGTATTAGAGACAAGACGGTGTGATATTGTGACAGTATTAGAGACTAGACAGTGTGATAGGGTGACAGTATTAGAGACTAGACAGTGTGATAGGGTGACAGTATTAGAGACTAGACAGTGTGATAGGGTGACAGTATTAGAGACAGTGTGATAGGGTGACAGTTTTAGAGACAGTGTGATAGGGTGACAGTATTAGAGACTAGACAGTGTGATAGGGTGACAGTATTAGAGACAGTGTGATAGGGTGACAGTATTAGAGACAGTGTGATAGGGTGACATTATTAGAGACTAGACAGTGTGATAGGGTGACAGTATTATAGACAAGACAGTGTGATAGGGTGACATTATTGGAGACTAGACAGTGTGATAGGGTGACAGTATTAGAGACAGTGTGATAGGGTGACAGTATTAGATACAGTGTGATAGGGTGTCAGTATTAGAGTCTAGACAGTGTGATAGGGTGACAGTATTAGAGACGAGACAGTGTGATAGGGTGATAGTATTAGAGACTAGACAGTGTGATAGGGTGACAGTATTAGATACAGTGTGATAGGGTGACAGTATTAGATACAGAGTGATAGGGTGACTGTATTAGAGACTAGACAGTGTGATAGGGTGACAGTATTAGAGACGAGACAGTGTGATAGAGTGATAGTATTAGAGACTAGACAGAGTGATAGGGTGACAGTATTAGATACAGTGTGATAGGGTGACAGTATTAGAGACTAGACAGTTTGATAGGGTGACAGTATTAGAGACTAGACAGTGTGATAGGGTGACAGTATTAGGTACAGTGTGATAGGGTGACAGTATTAGAGACTAGACAGTTTGAAAGGGTGACAGTATTAGAGACTAGACAGTGTGATAGGGTGACATCATTCTAGACAGTGTGATAGGGTGACAGTATTAGAGACTAGACAGTGTGATAGGGTGACAGTATTAGAGACTAGACAGTGTGATAGGGTGACAGTATTAGATACAGTGTGATAGGGTGACAGTATTAGACTAGACAGTTTGATAGGGTGACAGTATTAGAGACTAGACAGTGTGATAGGGTGACAGTATTAGAGACTAGGCAGTGTGATAGGGTGACATTATTCTAGACAGTGTGATAGGGTGACAGTATTTGAGACGAGACAGTGTGATAGGGTGACATTATTCTAGACAGTGTGATAGGGTGACAGTATTAGAGAATAGACAGTGTGATAGGGTGACAGTATTTGAGACGAGACAGTGTGATAGGGTGACATTATTCTAGACAGTGTGATAGGGTGACAGTATTAGAGAATAGACAGTGTGATAGGGTGACAGTATTAGAGACTAGACAGTGTGATAGGGTGACAGTATTAGAGACTAGACAATGTGATAGGGTGACAGTATTAGATACAGTGTGATAGGGTGACAGTATTAGACTAGACAGTTTGATAGGGTGACAGTATTAGAGACTAGACAGTGTGATAGGGTGACATTATTCTAGACAGTGTGATAGGGTGACAGTATTTGAGACTAGACAGTGTGATAGGGTGGCAGTATTAGAGACTAGACAGTGTGATAGGGTGACAGTATTAGAGACTAGACAGTGTGATAGGGTGACATTATTAGAGACTAGACAGTGTGATAGGGTGACAGTATTCTAGACAGTGTGATAGGGTGACAGTATTAGAGACTAGACAGTGTGATAGGGTGACAGTATTCTAGACAGTGTGATAGCGTGACAGTGTTAGAGACAGTGTGATAGGGTGACAGTATTAGAGACAGTGTGATAGCGTGACAGTATTAGAGACTAGACAGTGTGATAGGGTGACAGTATTAGAGACAGTGTGATAGCGTGACAGTGTTAGAGACAGTGTGATAGGGTGGCAGTATTAGAGACTAGACAGTGTGATAGGGTGACAGTATTAGAGACTAGACAGTGTGATAGGGTGACAGTATTAGAGACTAGACAGTGTGATAGGGTGACAGTATTAGAGACTAGACAGTGTGATAGGGTGACATTATTAGAGACTAGACAGTGTGATAGGGTGACAGTATTCTAGACAGTGTGATAGGGTGACATTATTCTAGACAGTGTGATAGGGTGACAGTATTTGAGACTAGACAGTGTGATAGGGTGGCAGTATTAGAGACTAGACAGTGTGATAGGGTGACAGTATTAGAGACTAGACAGTGTGATAGGGTGACATTATTAGAGACTAGACGGTGTGATAGGGTGACAGTATTAGAGACAAGACGGTGTGATAGGGTGACAGTATTAGAGACTAGACAGTGTGATAGGGTGACAGTATTAGAGACAAGACGGTGTGATATTGTGACAGTATTAGAGACTAGACAGTGTGATAGGGTGACAGTATTAGAGACTAGACAGTGTGATAGGGTGACAGTATTAGAGACTAGACAGTGTGATAGGGTGACAGTATTAGAGACTAGACAGTGTGATAGGGTGACAGTATTAGAGACAGTGTGATAGGGTGACAGTTTTAGAGACAGTGTGATAGGGTGACAGTATTAGAGACTAGACAGTGTGATAGGGTGACAGTATTAGAGACAGTATGATAGGGTGACAGTATTCTAGACAGTGTGATAGGGTGACAGTATTAGAGACAGTGTGATAGGGTGACAGTATTAGAGACTAGACAGTGTGATAGTGTGACAGTATTAGAGACAGTGTGATAGGGTGACAGTTTTAGAGACAGTGTGACAGGGTGACAGTATTAGAGACTAGACAGTGTGATAGGGTGACAGTATTAGAGACAGTGTGATAGGGTGACAGTATTAGAGACAGTGTGATAGGGTGACAGTATTAGAGACTAGACAGTGTGATAGGGTTACATTATTAGAGACTAGACAGTGTGATAGGGTGACAGTATTAGAGACAAGACGGTGTGATATTGTGACAGTATTAGAGACTAGACAGTGTGATAGGGTGACAGTATTAGAGACTAGACAGTGTGATAGGGTGACAGTATTAGAGACTAGACAGTGTGATAGGGTGACAGTATTAGAGACAGTGTGATAGGGTGACAGTTTTAGAGACAGTGTGATAGGGTGACAGTATTAGAGACTAGACAGTGTGATAGGGTGACAGTATTAGAGACAGTGTGATAGGGTGACAGTATTAGAGACAGTGTGATAGGGTGACATTATTAGAGACTAGACAGTGTGATAGGGTGACAGTATTATAGACTAGACAGTGTGATAGGGTGACATTATTGGAGACTAGACAGTGTGATAGGGTGACAGTATTAGAGACAGTGTGATAGGGTGACAGTATTAGATACAGTGTGATAGGGTGTCAGTATTAGAGTCTAGACAGTGTGATAGGGTGACAGTATTAGAGACGAGACAGTGTGATAGGGTGATAGTATTAGAGACTAGACAGTGTGATAGGGTGACAGTATTAGATACAGTGTGATAGGGTGACAGTATTAGATACAGAGTGATAGGGTGACTGTATTAGAGACTAGACAGTGTGATAGGGTGACAGTATTAGAGACGAGACAGTGTGATAGAGTGATAGTATTAGAGACTAGACAGAGTGATAGGGTGACAGTATTAGATACAGTGTGATAGGGTGACAGTATTAGAGACTAGACAGTTTGATAGGGTGACAGTATTAGAGACTAGACAGTGTGATAGGGTGACAGTATTAGATACAGTGTGATAGGGTGACAGTATTAGAGACTAGACAGTTTGAAAGGGTGACAGTATTAGAGACTAGACAGTGTGATAGGGTGACATCATTCTAGACAGTGTGATAGGGTGACAGTATTAGAGACTAGACAGTGTGATAGGGTGACAGTATTAGAGACTAGACAGTGTGATAGGGTGACAGTATTAGATACAGTGTGATAGGGTGACAGTATTAGACTAGACAGTTTGATAGGGTGACAGTATTAGAGACTAGACAGTGTGATAGGGTGACAGTATTAGAGACTAGGCAGTGTGATAGGGTGACATTATTCTAGACAGTGTGATAGGGTGACAGTATTTGAGACGAGACAGTGTGATAGGGTGACATTATTCTAGACAGTGTGATAGGGTGACAGTATTAGAGAATAGACAGTGTGATAGGGTGACAGTATTTGAGACGAGACAGTGTGATAGGGTGACATTATTCTAGACAGTGTGATAGGGTGACATTATTAGAGACTAGACAGTGTGATAGGGTGACAGTATTAGAGACAGTGTGATAGGGTGACAGTATTAGAGAATAGACAGTGTGATAGGGTGACATTATTCTAGACTGTGTGATAGGGTGACATTATTAGAGACTAGACAGTGTGATAGGGTGACAGTATTAGAGACAAGACGGTGTGATAGGGTGACAGTATTAGAGACTAGACAGTGTGATAGGGTGACAGTATTAGAGACAAGACGGTGTGATATTGTGACAGTATTAGAGACTAGACAGTGTGATAGGGTGACAGTATTAGAGACTAGACAGTGTGATAGGGTGACAGTATTAGAGACTAGACAGTGTGATAGGGTGACAGTATTAGAGACAGTGTGATAGGGTGACAGTTTTAGAGACAGTGTGATAGGGTGACAGTATTAGAGACTAGACAGTGTGATAGGGTGACAGTATTAGAGACAGTGTGATAGGGTGACAGTATTAGAGACAGTGTGATAGGGTGACATTATTAGAGACTAGACAGTGTGATAGGGTGACAGTATTATAGACTAGACAGTGTGATAGGGTGACATTATTGGAGACTAGACAGTGTGATAGGGTGACAGTATTAGAGACAGTGTGATAGGGTGTCAGTATTAGAGTCTAGACAGTGTGATAGGGTGACAGTATTAGAGACGAGACAGTGTGATAGGGTGATAGTATTAGAGACTAGACAGTGTGATAGGGTGACAGTATTAGATACAGTGTGATAGGGTGACAGTATTAGATACAGAGTGATAGGGTGACTGTATTAGAGACTAGACAGTGTGATAGGGTGACAGTATTAGAGACGAGACAGTGTGATAGAGTGATAGTATTAGAGACTAGACAGAGTGATAGGGTGACAGTATTAGATACAGTTTGATAGGGTGACAGTATTAGAGACTAGACAGTGTGATAGGGTGACAGTATTAGATACAGTGTGATAGGGTGACAGTATTAGAGACTAGACAGTTTGAAAGGGTGACAGTATTAGAGACTAGACAGTGTGATAGGGTGACATCATTCTAGACAGTGTGATAGGGTGACAGTATTAGAGACTAGACAGTGTGATAGGGTGACAGTATTAGAGACTAGACAGTGTGATAGGGTGACAGTATTAGATACAGTGTGATAGGGTGACAGTATTAGACTAGACAGTTTGATAGGGTGACAGTATTAGAGACTAGACAGTGTGATAGGGTGACAGTATTAGAGACTAGGCAGTGTGATAGGGTGACATTATTCTAGACAGTGTGATAGGGTGACAGTATTTGAGACGAGACAGTGTGATAGGGTGACATTATTCTAGACAGTGTGATAGGGTGACAGTATTAGAGAATAGACAGTGTGATAGGGTGACAGTATTTGAGACGAGACAGTGTGATAGGGTGACATTATTCTAGACAGTGTGATAGGGTGACATTATTAGAGACTAGACAGTGTGATAGGGTGACAGTATTAGAGACAGTGTGATAGGGTGACAGTATTAGAGAATAGACAGTGTGATAGGGTGACATTATTCTAGACTGTGTGATAGGGTGACATTATTAGAGACTAGACAGTGTGATAGGGTGACAGTATTAGAGACAGTGTGATAGGGTGACAGTATTAGAGAATAGACAGTGTGATAGGGTGACAGTATTAGAGACTAGACAGTGTGATAGGGTGACAGTATTAGAGACTAGACAATGTGATAGGGTGACAGTATTAGATACAGTGTGATAGGGTGACAGTATTAGACTAGACAGTTTGATAGGGTGACAGTATTAGAGACTAGACAGTGTGATAGGGTGACATTATTCTAGACAGTGTGATAGGGTGACAGTATTTGAGACTAGACAGTGTGATAGGGTGGCAGTATTAGAGACTAGACAGTGTGATAGGGTGACAGTATTAGAGACTAGACAGTGTGATAGGGTGACATTATTAGAGACTAGACAGTGTGATAGGGTGACAGTATTCTAGACAGTGTGATAGGGTGACAGTATTAGAGACTAGACAGTGTGATAGGGTGACAGTATTCTAGACAGTGTGATAGCGTGACAGTGTTAGAGACAGTGTGATAGGGTGACAGTATTAGAGACAGTGTGATAGCGTGACAGTATTAGAGACTAGACAGTGTGATAGGGTGACAGTATTAGAGACAGTGTGATAGCGTGACAGTGTTAGAGACAGTGTGATAGGGTGGCAGTATTAGAGACTAGACAGTGTGATAGGGTGACAGTATTAGAGACTAGACAGTGTGATAGGGTGACAGTATTAGAGACTAGACAGTGTGATAGGGTGACAGTATTAGAGACTAGACAGTGTGATAGGGTGACATTATTAGAGACTAGACAGTGTGATAGGGTGACAGTATTCTAGACAGTGTGATAGGGTGACATTATTCTAGACAGTGTGATAGGGTGACAGTATTTGAGACTAGACAGTGTGATAGGGTGGCAGTATTAGAGACTAGACAGTGTGATAGGGTGACAGTATTAGAGACTAGACAGTGTGATAGGGTGACATTATTAGAGACTAGACAGTGTGATAGGGTGACAGTATTCTAGACAGTGTGATAGGGTGACAGTATTAGAGACTAGACAGTGTGATAGGGTGACAGTATTCTAGACAGTGTGATAGCGTGACAGTGTTAGAGACAGTGTGATAGGGTGACAGTATTAGAGACAGTGTGATAGCGTGACAGTATTAGAGACTAGACAGTGTGATAGCGTGACAGTATTTGAGACAGTGTGATAGCGTGACAGTGTTAGAGACAGTGTGATAGGGTGGCAGTATTAGAGACTAGACAGTGTGATAGGGTGTACAGTATTAGAGACTAGACAGTGTGATAGGGTGACAGTATTAGAGACTAGACAGTGTGATAGGGTGACAGTATTAGAGACTAGACAGTGTGATAGGGTGACAGTATTAGAGACTAGACAGTGTGATAGGGTGACAGTATTAGAGACTAGACAGTGTGATAGGGTGACGGTATTCTAGACAGTGTGATAGGGTGACAGTGTTAGAGACAGTGTGATAGGGTGACAGTATTAGAGACAGTGTGATAGGGTGACAGTATTAGAGACTAGACAGTGTGATAGTGTGACAGTATTAGAGAATAGACAGTGTGATAGGGTGACAGTATTAGAGACTAGACAATGTGATAGGGTGACAGTATTAGATACAGTGTGATAGGGTGACAGTATTAGACTAGACAGTTTGATAGGGTGACAGTATTAGAGACTAGACAGTGTGATAGGGTGACATTATTCTAGACAGTGTGATAGGGTGACAGTATTTGAGACTAGACAGTGTGATAGGGTGGCAGTATTAGAGACTAGACAGTGTGATAGGGTGACAGTATTAGAGACTAGACAGTGTGATAGGGTGACATTATTAGAGACTAGACAGTGTGATAGGGTGACAGTATTCTAGACAGTGTGATAGGGTGACAGTATTAGAGACTAGACAGTGTGATAGGGTGACAGTATTCTAGACAGTGTGATAGCGTGACAGTGTTAGAGACAGTGTGATAGGGTGACAGTATTAGAGACAGTGTGATAGCGTGACAGTATTAGAGACTAGACAGTGTGATAGGGTGACAGTATTAGAGACAGTGTGATAGCGTGACAGTGTTAGAGACAGTGTGATAGGGTGGCAGTATTAGAGACTAGACAGTGTGATAGGGTGACAGTATTAGAGACTAGACAGTGTGATAGGGTGACAGTATTAGAGACTAGACAGTGTGATAGGGTGACAGTATTAGAGACTAGACAGTGTGATAGGGTGACATTATTAGAGACTAGACAGTGTGATAGGGTGACAGTATTCTAGACAGTGTGATAGGGTGACATTATTCTAGACAGTGTGATAGGGTGACAGTATTTGAGACTAGACAGTGTGATAGGGTGGCAGTATTAGAGACTAGACAGTGTGATAGGGTGACAGTATTAGAGACTAGACAGTGTGATAGGGTGACATTATTAGAGACTAGACAGTGTGATAGGGTGACAGTATTCTAGACAGTGTGATAGGGTGACAGTATTAGAGACTAGACAGTGTGATAGGGTGACAGTATTCTAGACAGTGTGATAGCGTGACAGTGTTAGAGACAGTGTGATAGGGTGACAGTATTAGAGACAGTGTGATAGCGTGACAGTATTAGAGACTAGACAGTGTGATAGCGTGACAGTATTTGAGACAGTGTGATAGCGTGACAGTGTTAGAGACAGTGTGATAGGGTGGCAGTATTAGAGACTAGACAGTGTGATAGGGTGTACAGTATTAGAGACTAGACAGTGTGATAGGGTGACAGTATTAGAGACTAGACAGTGTGATAGGGTGACAGTATTAGAGACTAGACAGTGTGATAGGGTGACAGTATTAGAGACTAGACAGTGTGATAGGGTGACAGTATTAGAGACTAGACAGTGTGATAGGGTGACGGTATTCTAGACAGTGTGATAGGGTGACAGTGTTAGAGACAGTGTGATAGGGTGACAGTATTAGAGACAGTGTGATAGGGTGACAGTATTAGAGACTAGACAGTGTGATAGTGTGACAGTATTAGAGACTAGATAGTGTGATAGGGTGACAGTATTAGAGTCTAGACAGTGTGATAGGGTGACAGTGTTAGAGACAGTGTGATAGCGTGACAGTATTAGAGACGAGACGGTGTGATAGGGTGACATTTTTGTGGCATGACACAGCCGGAGCCTCGTCAGGACACAGAGGGAGAGAGGTTGCTGGGGGCCGTCACTCAGCCCAGCCTGGTCAGGACACAGAGGGAGAGAGGTTGCTGTGGGCCGTCACTCAGCCCAGCCTGGTCAGGACACAGAGGGAGAGAGGTTGCTGGGGGCCGTCACTCAGCCCAGCCTGGTCAGGACACAGAGGGAGACAGTTCGCTTGGGGCCGTCACTCAGCCCAGCCTGGACAGAAGACAACCGGAGAGAGGTCGTGTTATTGACTGTACTTTTAGTTACTCCATGTGTTACTCTGTGTTGTTGTTTATTGTTTACTCCATGTGTAACTCTGTGTTGTTGTTTATTGTTTACTCCATGTGTAACTCTGTGTTGTTGTTTATTGTTTACTCCATGTGTAACTCTGTGTTGTTGTTTATTGTTTACTCCATGTGTTACTCTGTGTTGTTGTTTATTGTTTACTCCATGTGTAACTCGGGTGTGTTGTTGTTTATTGTTTACTTCATGTGTAACTCTGTGTTGTTGTTTATTGTTTACTCCATGTGTAACTCTGTGTTGTTGTTTATTATTTACTCCATGTGTAACTCTGTTTTGTTGTTTATTGTTTATTCCATGTGTAACTCTGTGTTGTTGTTTATTGTTTACTCCATGTGTCACTCTGTGTTGTTGTTTATTGTTTATTCCATGTGTCACTCTGTGTTGTTGTTTATTGTTTATTCCATGTGTCACTCTGTGTTGTTGTTTATTGTTTATTGCATGTGTCACTCTGTGTTGTTGTTTATTGTTTACTCCATGTGTCACTCTGTGTTGTTGTTTATTGTTTATTCCATGTGTAACTCTGTGTTGTTGTTTATTGTTTATTCCATGTGTCACTCTGTGTTGTTGTTTATTGTTTATTCCATGTGTCACTCTGTGTTGTTGTTTATTGTTTACTCCATGTGTCACTCTGTGTTGTTGTTTATTGTTTATTCCATGTGTCACTCTGTGTTGTTGTTTATTGTTTATTCCAGGTGTCACTCTGTGTTGTTGTTTATTGTTTACTCCATGTGTCACTCTGTGTTGTTGTTTATTGTTTATTCCATGTGTCACACTGTGTTGTTGTTTATTGTTTATTCCATGTGTCACTCTGTGTTGTCGTTTATTGTTTATTCCATGTGTCACTCTGTGTTGTTGTTTATTGTTTATTCCATGTGTCACTCTGTGTTGTTGTTTATTGTTTACTCCATGTGTAACTCTGTGTTGTTGTTTATTGTTTATTCCATGTGTTACTCTGTGTTGTTTTTTATTGTTTACTCCATGTGTAACTCTGTGTTGTTGTTTATTGTTTATTCCATGTTACTCTGTGTTGTTGTTTATTGTTTACTCCATGTGTCACTCTGTGTTGTTGTTTATTGTTTATTCCATGTGTCACACTGTGTTGTTGTTTATTGTTTATTCCATGTGTCACTCTGTGTTGTCGTTTATTGTTTATTCCATGTGTCACTCTGTGTTGTTGTTTATTGTTTATTCCATGTGTCACTCTGTGTTGTTGTTTATTGTTTACTCCATGTGTAACTCTGTGTTGTTGTTTATTGTTTATTCCATGTGTTACTCTGTGTTGTTTTTTATTGTTTACTCCATGTGTAACTCTGTGTTGTTGTTTATTGTTTATTCCATGTTACTCTGTGTTGTTGTTTATTGTTTACTCCATGTGTTACTCTGTGTTGTTGTTTATTGTTTATTCCATGTGTCACTCTGTGTTGTTGTTTATCGTTTACTCCATGTGTCACTCTGTGTTGTTGTTTATTGTTTACTCCATGTGTCACTCTGTGTTGTTGTTTATTGTTTATTCCATGTGTCACTCTGTGTTGTTGTTTATTGTTTATTCCATGTGTCACTATGTGTTGTTGTTTATTGTTTACTCCATGTGTCACTCTGTGTTGTTGTTTATTGTTTATTCCATGTGTCACTCTGTGTTGTTGTTTATTGTTTACTCCATGTGTTACTCTGTGTTGTTGTTTATTGTTTATTCCATGTGTCACTCTGCGTTGTTGTTTATCGTTTACTCCATGTGTCACTCTGTGTTGTTGTTTATTGTTTACTCCATGTGTCACTCTGTGTTGTTGTTTATTGTTTATTCCATGTGTCACTCTGTGTTGTTGTTTATTGTTTATTCCATGTGTCACTATGTGTTGTTGTTTATTGTTTACTCCATGTGTCACTCTGTGTTGTTGTTTATTGTTTATTCCATGTGTCACTCTGTGTTGTTGTTTATCGTTTACTCCATGTGTCACTCTGTGTTGTTGTTTATTGTTTACTCCATGTGTCACTCTGTGTTGTTGTTTATTGTTTACTCCATGTGTAACTCTGTGTTGTTGTTTATTGTTTACTCCATGTGTTACTCTGTGTTGTTGTTTATTGTTTACTCCATCTGTAACTCGGGTGTGTTGTTGTTTATTGTTTACTCCATGTGTAACTCTGTGTTGTTGTTTATTGTTTACTCCATGTGTAACTCTGTGTTGTTGTTTATTATTTACTCCATGTGTAACTCTGTTTTGTTGTTTATTGTTTATTCCATGTGTAACTCTGTGTTGTTGTTTATTGTTTACTCCATGTGTCACTCTGTGTTGTTGTTTATTGTTTATTCCATGTGTCACTCTGTGTTGTTGTTTATTGTTTATTGCATGTGTCACTCTGTGTTGTTGTTTATTGTTTACTCCATGTGTCACTCTGTGTTGTTGTTTATTGTTTATTCCATGTGTAACTCTGTGTTGTTGTTTATTGTTTATTCCATGTGTCACTCTGTGTTGTTGTTTATTGTTTATTCCATGTGTCACTCTGTGTTGTTGTTTATTGTTTACTCCATGTGTCACTCTGTGTTGTTGTTTATTGTTTATTCCATGTGTCACTCTGTGTTGTCGTTTATTGTTTATTCCATGTGTCACTCTGTGTTGTTGTTTATTGTTTATTCCATGTGTCACTCTGTGTTGTTGTTTATTGTTTACTCCATGTGTAACTCTGTGTTGTTGTTTATTGTTTATTCCATGTGTTACTCTGTGTTGTTTTTTATTGTTTACTCCATGTGTAACTCTGTGTTGTTGTTTATTGTTTATTCCATGTTACTCTGTGTTGTTGTTTATTGTTTACTCCATGTGTTACTCTGTGTTGTTGTTTATTGTTTATTCCATGTGTCACTCTGTGTTGTTGTTTATCGTTTACTCCATGTGTCACTCTGTGTTGTTGTTTATTGTTTACTCCATGTGTCACTCTGTGTTCTTGTTTATTGTTTATTCCATGTGTCACTCTGTGTTGTTGTTTATTGTTTATTCCATGTGTCACTATGTGTTGTTGTTTATTGTTTACTCCATGTGTCACTCTGTGTTGTTGTTTATTGTTTATTCCATGTGTCACTCTGTGTTGTTGTTTATTGTTTATTCCATGTGTCACTCTGTGTTGTTGTTTATTCCATGTGTCACTCTGTGTTGTTGTTTATTGTTTATTCCATGTGTAACTCTGTGTTGTTGTTTATTGTTTACTCCATGTGTAACTATGTGTTGTTGTTTATTGTTTATTCCATGTGTCACTCTGTGTTGTTGTTTATTGTTTATTCCATGTGTCACTCTGTGTTGTTGTTTATTGTTTATTCCATGTGTCACTCTGTGTTGTTGTTTATTCCATGTGTCACTCTGTGTTGTTGTTTATTGTTTATTCCATGTGTAACTCTGTGTTGTTGTTTATTGTTTACTCCATGTGTAACTCTGTGTTGTTGTTTATTGTTTATTCCATGTGTTACTCTGTGTTGTTTTTTATTGTTTACTCCATGTGTAACTCTGTGTTGTTGTTTATTGTTTATTCCATGTGTTACTCTGTGTTGTTGTTTATTGTTTACTCCATGTGTAACTCTGTGTTGTTGTTTATTGTTTATTCCATGTGTTACTCTGTGTTGTTTTTTATTGTTTACTCCATGTGTAACTCTGTGTTGTTGTTTATTGTTTATTCCATGTTACTCTGTGTTGTTGTTTATTGTTTACTCCATGTGTTACTCTGTGTTGTTGTTTATTGTTTACTCCATGTGTCACTCTGTGTTGTTGTTTATTGTTTACTACATGTGTAACTCTGTGTTGTTGTTTATTGTTTATTCCATGTGTAACTCTGTGTTGTTGTTTATTGTTTATTCCATGTGTCACTCTGTGTTGTTGTTTATTGTTTACTCCATGTGTCACTCTGTGTTGTTGTTTATTGTTTATTCCATGTGTCACTCTGTGTTGTTGTTTATTGTTTATTCCATGTGTCACTCTGTGTTGTTGTTTATTGTTTACTCCATGTGTCACTCTGTGTTGTTGTTTATTGTTTACTCCATGTGTCACTCTGTGTTGTTGTTTATTGTTTATTCCATGTGTCACTCTGTGTTGTTGTTTATTGTTTACTCCATGTGTAACTCTGTGTTGTTGTTTATTATTTACTCCATGTGTAACTCTGTTTTGTTGTTTATTGTTTATTCCATGTGTAACTCTGTGTTGTTGTTTATTGTTTACTCCATGTGTCACTCTGTGTTGTTGTTTATTGTTTATTCCATGTGTCACTCTGTGTTGTTGTTTATTGTTTATTCCATGTGTCACTCTGTGTTGTTGTTTATTGTTTATTGCATGTGTCACTCTGTGTTGTTGTTTATTGTTTACTCCATGTGTCACTCTGTGTTGTTGTTTATTGTTTATTCCATGTGTAACTCTGTGTTGTTGTTTATTGTTTATTCCATGTGTCACTCTGTGTTGTTGTTTATTGTTTATTCCATGTGTCACTCTGTGTTGTTGTTTATTGTTTACTCCATGTGTCACTCTGTGTTGTTGTTTATTGTTTATTCCATGTGTCACTCTGTGTTGTTGTTTATTGTTTATTCCAGGTGTCACTCTGTGTTGTTGTTTATTGTTTACTCCATGTGTCACTCTGTGTTGTTGTTTATTGTTTATTCCATGTGTCACACTGTGTTGTTGTTTATTGTTTATTCCATGTGTCACTCTGTGTTGTCGTTTATTGTTTATTCCATGTGTCACTCTGTGTTGTTGTTTATTGTTTATTCCATGTGTCACTCTGTGTTGTTGTTTATTGTTTACTCCATGTGTAACTCTGTGTTGTTGTTTATTGTTTATTCCATGTGTTACTCTGTGTTGTTTTTTATTGTTTACTCCATGTGTAACTCTGTGTTGTTGTTTATTGTTTATTCCATGTTACTCTGTGTTGTTGTTTATTGTTTACTCCATGTGTCACTCTGTGTTGTTGTTTATTGTTTATTCCATGTGTCACACTGTGTTGTTGTTTATTGTTTATTCCATGTGTCACTCTGTGTTGTCGTTTATTGTTTATTCCATGTGTCACTCTGTGTTGTTGTTTATTGTTTATTCCATGTGTCACTCTGTGTTGTTGTTTATTGTTTACTCCATGTGTAACTCTGTGTTGTTGTTTATTGTTTATTCCATGTGTTACTCTGTGTTGTTTTTTATTGTTTACTCCATGTGTAACTCTGTGTTGTTGTTTATTGTTTATTCCATGTTACTCTGTGTTGTTGTTTATTGTTTACTCCATGTGTTACTCTGTGTTGTTGTTTATTGTTTATTCCATGTGTCACTCTGTGTTGTTGTTTATCGTTTACTCCATGTGTCACTCTGTGTTGTTGTTTATTGTTTACTCCATGTGTCACTCTGTGTTGTTGTTTATTGTTTATTCCATGTGTCACTCTGTGTTGTTGTTTATTGTTTATTCCATGTGTCACTATGTGTTGTTGTTTATTGTTTACTCCATGTGTCACTCTGTGTTGTTGTTTATTGTTTATTCCATGTGTCACTCTGTGTTGTTGTTTATTGTTTACTCCATGTGTTACTCTGTGTTGTTGTTTATTGTTTATTCCATGTGTCACTCTGCGTTGTTGTTTATCGTTTACTCCATGTGTCACTCTGTGTTGTTGTTTATTGTTTACTCCATGTGTCACTCTGTGTTGTTGTTTATTGTTTATTCCATGTGTCACTCTGTGTTGTTGTTTATTGTTTATTCCATGTGTCACTATGTGTTGTTGTTTATTGTTTACTCCATGTGTCACTCTGTGTTGTTGTTTATTGTTTACTCCATGTGTCACTCTGTGTTGTTGTTTATTGTTTACTCTATGTGTAACTCTGTGTTGTTGTTTATTGTTTACTCCATGTGTTACTCTGTGTTGTTGTTTATTGTTTACTCCATCTGTAACTCGGGTGTGTTGTTGTTTATTGTTTACTCCATGTGTAACTCTGTGTTGTTGTTTATTGTTTACTCCATGTGTAACTCTGTGTTGTTGTTTATTATTTACTCCATGTGTAACTCTGTTTTGTTGTTTATTGTTTATTCCATGTGTAACTCTGTGTTGTTGTTTATTGTTTACTCCATGTGTCACTCTGTGTTGTTGTTTATTGTTTATTCCATGTGTCACTCTGTGTTGTTGTTTATTGTTTATTGCATGTGTCACTCTGTGTTGTTGTTTATTGTTTACTCCATGTGTCACTCTGTGTTGTTGTTTATTGTTTATTCCATGTGTAACTCTGTGTTGTTGTTTATTGTTTATTCCATGTGTCACTCTGTGTTGTTGTTTATTGTTTATTCCATGTGTCACTCTGTGTTGTTGTTTATTGTTTACTCCATGTGTAACTCTGTGTTGTTGTTTATTGTTTATTCCATGTGTTACTCTGTGTTGTTTTTTATTGTTTACTCCATGTGTAACTCTGTGTTGTTGTTTATTGTTTATTCCATGTTACTCTGTGTTGTTGTTTATTGTTTACTCCATGTGTTACTCTGTGTTGTTGTTTATTGTTTATTCCATGTGTCACTCTGTGTTGTTGTTTATCGTTTACTCCATGTGTCACTCTGTGTTGTTGTTTATTGTTTACTCCATGTGTCACTCTGTGTTCTTGTTTATTGTTTATTCCATGTGTCACTCTGTGTTGTTGTTTATTGTTTATTCCATGTGTCACTATGTGTTGTTGTTTATTGTTTACTCCATGTGTCACTCTGTGTTGTTGTTTATTGTTTATTCCATGTGTCACTCTGTGTTGTTGTTTATTGTTTATTCCATGTGTCACTCTGTGTTGTTGTTTATTCCATGTGTCACTCTGTGTTGTTGTTTATTGTTTATTCCATGTGTAACTCTGTGTTGTTGTTTATTGTTTACTCCATGTGTAACTATGTGTTGTTGTTTATTGTTTATTCCATGTGTCACTCTGTGTTGTTGTTTATTGTTTATTCCATGTGTCACTCTGTGTTGTTGTTTATTGTTTATTCCATGTGTCACTCTGTGTTGTTGTTTATTCCATGTGTCACTCTGTGTTGTTGTTTATTGTTTATTCCATGTGTAACTCTGTGTTGTTGTTTATTGTTTACTCCATGTGTAACTCTGTGTTGTTGTTTATTGTTTATTCCATGTGTTACTCTGTGTTGTTTTTTATTGTTTACTCCATGTGTAACTCTGTGTTGTTGTTTATTGTTTATTCCATGTGTTACTCTGTGTTGTTGTTTATTGTTTACTCCATGTGTAACTCTGTGTTGTTGTTTATTGTTTATTCCATGTGTTACTCTGTGTTGTTTTTTATTGTTTACTCCATGTGTAACTCTGTGTTGTTGTTTATTGTTTATTCCATGTTACTCTGTGTTGTTGTTTATTGTTTACTCCATGTGTTACTCTGTGTTGTTGTTTATTGTTTACTCCATGTGTCACTCTGTGTTGTTGTTTATTGTTTACTACATGTGTAACTCTGTGTTGTTGTTTATTGTTTATTCCATGTGTAACTCTGTGTTGTTGTTTATTGTTTATTCCATGTGTCACTCTGTGTTGTTGTTTATTGTTTACTCCATGTGTCACTCTGTGTTGTTGTTTATTGTTTATTCCATGTGTCACTCTGTGTTGTTGTTTATTGTTTATTCCATGTGTCACTCTGTGTTGTTGTTTATTGTTTACTCCATGTGTCACTCTGTGTTGTTGTTTATTGTTTACTCCATGTGTCACTCTGTGTTGTTGTTTATTGTTTATTCCATGTGTCACTCTGTGTTGTTGTTTATTGTTTATTCCAGGTGTCACTCTGTGTTGTTGTTTATTGTTTACTCCATGTGTCACTCTGTGTTGTTGTTTATTGTTTATTCCATGTGTCACACTGTGTTGTTGTTTATTGTTTATTCCATGTGTCACTCTGTGTTGTCGTTTATTGTTTATTCCATGTGTCACTCTGTGTTGTTGTTTATTGTTTATTCCATGTGTCACTCTGTGTTGTCGTTTATTGTTTATTCCATGTGTTACTCTGTGTTGTTGTTTATTGTTTACTCCATGTGTAACTCTGTGTTGTTGTTTATTGTTTATTCCATGTGTTACTCTGTGTTGTTTTTTATTGTTTACTCCATGTGTAACTCTGTGTTGTTGTTTATTGTTTATTCCATGTTACTCTGTGTTGTTTTTTATTGTTTACTCCATGTGTAACTCTGTGTTGTTGTTTATTGTTTATTCCATGTTACTCTGTGTTGTTGTTTATTGTTTACTCCATGTGTTACTCTGTGTTGTTGTTTATTGTTTACTCCATGTGTCACTCTGTGTTGTTGTTTATTGTTTACTACATGTGTAACTCTGTGTTGTTGTTTATTGTTTACTCCATGTGTAACTCTGTGTTGTTGTTTATTGTTTATTCCATGTGTCACTCTGTGTTGTTGTTTATTGTTTACTCCATGTGTCACTCTGTGTTGTTGTTTATTGTTTATTCCATGTGTCACTCTGTGTTGTTGTTTATTGTTTATTCCATGTGTCACTCTGTGTTGTTGTTTATTGTTTACTCCATGTGTCACTCTGTGTTGTTGTTTATTGTTTACTCCATGTGTCACTCTGTGTTGTTGTTTATTGTTTATTCCATGTGTCACTCTGTGTTGTTGTTTATTGTTTATTCCAGGTGTCACTCTGTGTTGTTGTTTATTGTTTACTCCATGTGTCACTCTGTGTTGTTGTTTATTGTTTATTCCATGTGTCACACTGTGTTGTTGTTTATTGTTTATTCCATGTGTCACTCTGTGTTGTCGTTTATTGTTTATTCCATGTGTCACTCTGTGTTGTTGTTTATTGTTTATTCCATGTGTCACTCTGTGTTGTCGTTTATTGTTTATTCCATGTGTTACTCTGTGTTGTTGTTTATTGTTTACTCCATGTGTAACTCTGTGTTGTTGTTTATTGTTTATTCCATGTGTTACTCTGTGTTGTTTTTTATTGTTTACTCCATGTGTAACTCTGTGTTGTTGTTTATTGTTTATTCCATGTTACTCTGTGTTGTTTTTTATTGTTTACTCCATGTGTAACTCTGTGTTGTTGTTTATTGTTTATTCCATGTTACTCTGTGTTGTTGTTTATTGTTTACTCCATGTGTTACTCTGTGTTGTTGTTTATTGTTTACTCCATGTGTCACTCTGTGTTGTTGTTTATTGTTTACTACATGTGTAACTCTGTGTTGTTGTTTATTGTTTACTCCATGTGTAACTCTGTGTTGTTGTTTATTGTTTATTCCATGTGTAACTCTGTGTTGTTGTTTATTGTTTATTCCATGTTACTCTGTGTTGTTGTTTATTGTTTACTCCATGTGTTACTCTGTGTTGTTGTTTATTGTTTACTCCATGTGTCACTCTGTGTTGTTGTTTATTGTTTACTACATGTGTAACTCTGTGTTGTTGTTTATTGTTTACTCCATGTGTAACTCTGTGTTGTTGTTTATTGTTTATTCCATGTGTCACTCTGTGTTGTTGTTTATTGTTTACTCCATGTGTCACTCTGTGTTGTTGTTTATTGTTTATTCCATGTGTCACTCTGTGTTGTTGTTTATTGTTTATTCCATGTGTCACTCTGTGTTGTTGTTTATTGTTTACTCCATGTGTCACTCTGTGTTGTTGTTTATTGTTTACTCCATGTGTCACTCTGTGTTGTTGTTTATTGTTTATTCCATGTGTCACTCTGTGTTGTTGTTTATTGTTTATTCCAGGTGTCACTCTGTGTTGTTGTTTATTGTTTACTCCATGTGTCACTCTGTGTTGTTGTTTATTGTTTATTCCATGTGTCACACTGTGTTGTTGTTTATTGTTTATTCCATGTGTCACTCTGTGTTGTCGTTTATTGTTTATTCCATGTGTCACTCTGTGTTGTTGTTTATTGTTTATTCCATGTGTCACTCTGTGTTGTCGTTTATTGTTTATTCCATGTGTTACTCTGTGTTGTTGTTTATTGTTTACTCCATGTGTAACTCTGTGTTGTTGTTTATTGTTTATTCCATGTGTTACTCTGTGTTGTTTTTTATTGTTTACTCCATGTGTAACTCTGTGTTGTTGTTTATTGTTTATTCCATGTTACTCTGTGTTGTTTTTTATTGTTTACTCCATGTGTAACTCTGTGTTGTTGTTTATTGTTTATTCCATGTTACTCTGTGTTGTTGTTTATTGTTTACTCCATGTGTTACTCTGTGTTGTTGTTTATTGTTTACTCCATGTGTCACTCTGTGTTGTTGTTTATTGTTTACTACATGTGTAACTCTGTGTTGTTGTTTATTGTTTACTCCATGTGTAACTCTGTGTTGTTGTTTATTGTTTATTCCATGTGTCACTCTGTGTTGTTGTTTATTGTTTACTCCATGTGTCACTCTGTGTTGTTGTTTATTGTTTATTCCAGGTTTCACTCTGTGTTGTTGTTTATTGTTTACTCCATGTGTCACTCTGTGTTGTTGTTTATTGTTTATTCCATGTGTCACACTGTGTTGTTGTTTATTGTTTATTCCATGTGTCACTCTGTGTTGTCGTTTATTGTTTATCTCATGTGTCACTCTGTGTTGTTGTTTATTGTTTATTCCATGTGTCACTCTGTGTTGTTGTTTATTGTTTACTCCATGTGTCACTCTGTGTTGTTGTTTATTGTTTATTCCATGTGTCACTCTGTGTGGTTATTTATTGTTTATTCCATGTGTCACTCTGTGTTGTTGTTTATTGTTTATTCCATGTGTCACTCTGTGTTGTTGTTTATTGTTTATTCCAGGTGTCAATCTGTGTTGTTGTTTATTGTTTACTCCATGTGTCACTCTGTGTTGTTGTTTATTGTTTATTCCATGTGTCACACTGTGTTGTTGTTTATTGTTTATTCCATGTGTCACTCTGTGTTGTCGTTTATTGTTTATTCCATGTGTCACTCTGTGTTGTTGTTTATTGTTTATTCCATGTGTCACTCTGTGTTATCGTTTATTGTTTATTCCATGTGTTACTCTGTGTTGTTGTTTATTGTTTACTCCATGTGTAACTCTGTGTTGTTGTTTATTGTTTATTCCATGTGTTACTCTGTGTTGTTTTTTATTGTTTACTCCATGTGTAACTCTGTGTTGTTGTTTATTGTTTATTCCATGTTACTCTGTGTTGTTGTTTATTGTTTACTCCATGTGTTACTCTGTGTTGTTGTTTATTGTTTACTCCATGTGTCACTCTGTGTTGTTGTTTATTGTTTACTACATGTGTAACTCTGTGTTGTTGTTTATTGTTTACTCCATGTGTAACTATGTGTTGTTGTTTATTGTTTATTCCATGTGTAACTCTGTGTTGTTGTTTATTGTTTACTCCATGTGTAACTATGTGTTGTTGTTTATTGTTTATTCCATGTGTCACTCTGTGTTGTTGTTTATTGTTTACTCCATGTGTCACTCTGTGTTGTTGTTTATTGTTTATTCCATGTGTCACTCTGTGTTGTTGTTTATTGTTTATTCCATGTGTCACTCTGTGTTGTTGTTTATTGTTTACTACATGTGTAACTCTGTGTTGTTGTTTATTGTTTACTCCATGTGTAACTCTGTGTTGTTGTTTATTGTTTATTCCATGTGTCACTCTGTGTTGTTGTTTATTGTTTACTCCATGTGTCACTCTGTGTTGTTGTTTATTGTTTATTCCATGTGTCACTCTGTGTTGTTGTTTATTGTTTATTCCATGTGTCACTCTGTGTTGTTGTTTATTGTTTACTCCATGTGTCACTCTGTGTTGTTGTTTATTGTTTACTCCATGTGTCACTCTGTGTTGTTGTTTATTGTTTATTCCATGTGTCACTCTGTGTTGTTGTTTATTGTTTATTCCAGGTGTCACTCTGTGTTGTTGTTTATTGTTTACTCCATGTGTCACTCTGTGTTGTTGTTTATTGTTTATTCCATGTGTCACACTGTGTTGTTGTTTATTGTTTATTCCATGTGTCACTCTGTGTTGTCGTTTATTGTTTATTCCATGTGTCACTCTGTGTTGTTGTTTATTGTTTATTCCATGTGTCACTCTGTGTTGTCGTTTATTGTTTATTCCATGTGTTACTCTGTGTTGTTGTTTATTGTTTACTCCATGTGTAACTCTGTGTTGTTGTTTATTGTTTATTCCATGTGTTACTCTGTGTTGTTTTTTATTGTTTACTCCATGTGTAACTCTGTGTTGTTGTTTATTGTTTATTCCATGTTACTCTGTGTTGTTGTTTATTGTTTACTCCATGTGTTACTCTGTGTTGTTGTTTATTGTTTACTCCATGTGTCACTCTGTGTTGTTGTTTATTGTTTACTACATGTGTAACTCTGTGTTGTTGTTTATTGTTTACTCCATGTGTAACTCTGTGTTGTTGTTTATTGTTTATTCCATGTGTCACTCTGTGTTGTTGTTTATTGTTTACTCCATGTGTCACTCTGTGTTGTTGTTTATTGTTTATTCCATGTGTCACTCTGTGTTGTTGTTTATTGTTTATTCCATGTGTCACTCTGTGTTGTTGTTTATTGTTTATTCCATGTGTCACTCTGTGTTGTTGTTTATTGTTTACTACATGTGTAACTCTGTGTTGTTGTTTATTGTTTACTCCATGTGTAACTCTGTGTTGTTGTTTATTGTTTATTCCATGTGTCACTCTGTGTTGTTGTTTATTGTTTACTCCATGTGTCACTCTGTGTTGTTGTTTATTGTTTATTCCATGTGTCACTCTGTGTTGTTGTTTATTGTTTATTCCATGTGTCACTCTGTGTTGTTGTTTATTGTTTACTCCATGTGTCACTCTGTGTTGTTGTTTATTGTTTACTCCATGTGTCACTCTGTGTTGTTGTTTATTGTTTATTCCATGTGTCACTCTGTGTTGTTGTTTATTGTTTATTCCAGGTGTCACTCTGTGTTGTTGTTTATTGTTTACTCCATGTGTCACTCTGTGTTGTTGTTTATTGTTTATTCCATGTGTCACACTGTGTTGTTGTTTATTGTTTATTCCATGTGTCACTCTGTGTTGTCGTTTATTGTTTATTCCATGTGTCACTCTGTGTTGTTGTTTATTGTTTATTCCATGTGTCACTCTGTGTTGTCGTTTATTGTTTATTCCATGTGTTACTCTGTGTTGTTGTTTATTGTTTACTCCATGTGTAACTCTGTGTTGTTGTTTATTGTTTATTCCATGTGTTACTCTGTGTTGTTTTTTATTGTTTACTCCATGTGTAACTCTGTGTTGTTGTTTATTGTTTATTCCATGTTACTCTGTGTTGTTGTTTATTGTTTACTCCATGTGTTACTCTGTGTTGTTGTTTATTGTTTACTCCATGTGTCACTCTGTGTTGTTGTTTATTGTTTACTACATGTGTAACTCTGTGTTGTTGTTTATTGTTTACTCCATGTGTAACTCTGTGTTGTTGTTTATTGTTTATTCCATGTGTCACTCTGTGTTGTTGTTTATTGTTTACTCCATGTGTCACTCTGTGTTGTTGTTTATTGTTTATTCCATGTGTCACTCTGTGTTGTTGTTTATTGTTTACTCCATGTGTCACTCTGTGTTGTTGTTTATTGTTTATTCCATGTGTCACACTGTGTTGTTGTTTATTGTTTATTCCATGTGTCACTCTGTGTTGTCGTTTATTGTTTATTCCATGTGTCACTCTGTGTTGTTGTTTATTGTTTATTCCATGTGTCACTCTGTGTTGTCGTTTATTGTTTATTCCATGTGTTACTCTGTGTTGTTGTTTATTGTTTACTCCATGTGTAACTCTGTGTTGTTGTTTATTGTTTATTCCATGTGTCACTCTGTGTTGTTGTTTATTGTTTACTCCATGTGTCACTCTGTGTTGTTGTTTATTGTTTATTCCATGTGTCACTCTGTGTTGTTGTTTATTGTTTATTCCATGTGTCACTCTGTGTTGTTGTTTATTGTTTACTCCATGTGTCACTCTGTGTTGTTGTTTATTGTTTACTCCATGTGTCACTCTGTGTTGTTGTTTATTGTTTATTCCATGTGTCACTCTGTGTTGTTGTTTATTGTTTATTCCAGGTGTCACTCTGTGTTGTTGTTTATTGTTTACTCCATGTGTCACTCTGTGTTGTTGTTTATTGTTTATTCCATGTGTCACACTGTGTTGTTGTTTATTGTTTATTCCATGTGTCACTCTGTGTTGTCGTTTATTGTTTATTCCATGTGTCACTCTGTGTTGTTGTTTATTGTTTATTCCATGTGTCACTCTGTGTTGTCGTTTATTGTTTATTCCATGTGTTACTCTGTGTTGTTGTTTATTGTTTACTCCATGTGTAACTCTGTGTTGTTGTTTATTGTTTATTCCATGTGTTACTCTGTGTTGTTTTTTATTGTTTACTCCATGTGTAACTCTGTGTTGTTGTTTATTGTTTATTCCATGTTACTCTGTGTTGTTGTTTATTGTTTACTCCATGTGTTACTCTGTGTTGTTGTTTATTGTTTACTCCATGTGTCACTCTGTGTTGTTGTTTATTGTTTACTACATGTGTAACTCTGTGTTGTTGTTTATTGTTTACTCCATGTGTAACTCTGTGTTGTTGTTTATTGTTTATTCCATGTGTCACTCTGTGTTGTTGTTTATTGTTTACTCCATGTGTCACTCTGTGTTGTTGTTTATTGTTTATTCCATGTGTCACTCTGTGTTGTTGTTTATTGTTTACTCCATGTGTCACTCTGTGTTGTTGTTTATTGTTTATTCCATGTGTCACACTGTGTTGTTGTTTATTGTTTATTCCATGTGTCACTCTGTGTTGTCGTTTATTGTTTATTCCATGTGTCACTCTGTGTTGTTGTTTATTGTTTATTCCATGTGTCACTCTGTGTTGTCGTTTATTGTTTATTCCATGTGTTACTCTGTGTTGTTGTTTATTGTTTACTCCATGTGTAACTCTGTGTTGTTGTTTATTGTTTATTCCATGTGTTACTCTGTGTTGTTTTTTATTGTTTACTCCATGTGTAACTCTGTGTTGTTGTTTATTGTTTATTCCATGTTACTCTGTGTTGTTGTTTATTGTTTACTCCATGTGTTACTCTGTGTTGTTGTTTATTGTTTACTCCATGTGTCACTCTGTGTTGTTGTTTATTGTTTACTACATGTGTAACTCTGTGTTGTTGTTTATTGTTTACTCCATGTGTAACTCTGTGTTGTTGTTTATTGTTTATTCCATGTGTCACTCTGTGTTGTTGTTTATTGTTTACTCCATGTGTCACTCTGTGTTGTTGTTTATTGTTTATTCCATGTGTCACTCTGTGTTGTTGTTTATTGTTTATTCCATGTGTCACTCTGTGTTGTTGTTTATTGTTTACTCCATGTGTCACTCTGTGTTGTTGTTTATTGTTTATTCCATGTGTCACTCTGTGTTGTTGTTTATTGTTTATTCCAGGTTTCACTCTGTGTTGTTGTTTATTGTTTACTCCATGTGTCACTCTGTGTTGTTGTTTATTGTTTATTCCATGTGTCACTCTGTGTTGTTGTTTATTGTTTACTACATGTGTAACTCTGTGTTGTTGTTTATTGTTTACTCCATGTGTAACTCTGTGTTGTTGTTTATTGTTTATTCCATGTGTCACTCTGTGTTGTTGTTTATTGTTTACTCCATGTGTCACTCTGTGTTGTTGTTTATTGTTTATTCCATGTGTCACTCTGTGTTGTTGTTTATTGTTTATTCCATGTGTCACTCTGTGTTGTTGTTTATTGTTTACTCCATGTGTCACTCTGTGTTGTTGTTTATTGTTTACTCCATGTGTCACTCTGTGTTGTTGTTTATTGTTTATTCCATGTGTCACTCTGTGTTGTTGTTTATTGTTTATTCCAGGTGTCACTCTGTGTTGTTGTTTATTGTTTACTCCATGTGTCACTCTGTGTTGTTGTTTATTGTTTATTCCATGTGTCACACTGTGTTGTTGTTTATTGTTTATTCCATGTGTCACTCTGTGTTGTCGTTTATTGTTTATTCCATGTGTCACTCTGTGTTGTTGTTTATTGTTTATTCCATGTGTCACTCTGTGTTGTCGTTTATTGTTTATTCCATGTGTTACTCTGTGTTGTTGTTTATTGTTTACTCCATGTGTAACTCTGTGTTGTTGTTTATTGTTTATTCCATGTGTTACTCTGTGTTGTTTTTTATTGTTTACTCCATGTGTAACTCTGTGTTGTTGTTTATTGTTTATTCCATGTTACTCTGTGTTGTTGTTTATTGTTTACTCCATGTGTTACTCTGTGTTGTTGTTTATTGTTTACTCCATGTGTCACTCTGTGTTGTTGTTTATTGTTTACTACATGTGTAACTCTGTGTTGTTGTTTATTGTTTACTCCATGTGTAACTCTGTGTTGTTGTTTATTGTTTATTCCATGTGTCACTCTGTGTTGTTGTTTATTGTTTACTCCATGTGTCACTCTGTGTTGTTGTTTATTGTTTATTCCATGTGTCACTCTGTGTTGTTGTTTATTGTTTATTCCATGTGTCACTCTGTGTTGTTGTTTATTGTTTACTCCATGTGTCACTCTGTGTTGTTGTTTATTGTTTACTCCATGTGTCACTCTGTGTTGTTGTTTATTGTTTATTCCATGTGTCACTCTGTGTTGTTGTTTATTGTTTATTCCAGGTTTCACTCTGTGTTGTTGTTTATTGTTTACTCCATGTGTCACTCTGTGTTGTTGTTTATTGTTTATTCCATGTGTCACACTGTGTTGTTGTATATTGTTTATTCCATGTGTCACTCTGTGTTGTCGTTTATTGTTTATCTCATGTGTCACTCTGTGTTGTTGTTTATTGTTTATTCCATGTGTCACTCTGTGTTGTTGTTTATTGTTTACTCCATGTGTAACTCTGTGTTGTTGTTTATTGTTAATTCCATGTGTCACTCTGTGTTGTTGTTTATTGTTTACTCCATGTGTCACTCTGTGTTGTTGTTTATTGTTTATTCCATGTGTCACTCTGTGTGGTTATTTATTGTTTATTCCATGTGTCACTCTGTGTTGTTGTTTATTGTTTACTCCATGTGTCACTCTGTGTTGTTGTTTATTGTTTACTCCATGTGTCACTCTGTGTTGTTGTTTATTGTTTATTCCATGTGTCACTCTGTGTTGTTGTTTATTGTTTATTCCAGGTGTCACTCTGTGTTGTTGTTTATTGTTTACTCCATGTGTCACTCTGTGTTGTTGTTTATTGTTTATTCCATGTGTCACACTGTGTTGTTGTTTATTGTTTATTCCATGTGTCACTCTGTGTTGTCGTTTATTGTTTATTCCATGTGTCACTCTGTGTTGTTGTTTATTGTTTATTCCATGTGTCACTCTGTGTTGTCGTTTATTGTTTATTCCATGTGTTACTCTGTGTTGTTGTTTATTGTTTACTCCATGTGTAACTCTGTGTTGTTGTTTATTGTTTATTCCATGTGTTACTCTGTGTTGTTTTTTATTGTTTACTCCATGTGTAACTCTGTGTTGTTGTTTATTGTTTATTCCATGTTACTCTGTGTTGTTGTTTATTGTTTACTCCATGTGTTACTCTGTGTTGTTGTTTATTGTTTACTCCATGTGTCACTCGGTGTTGTTGTTTATTGTTTACTACATGTGTAACTCTGTGTTGTTGTTTATTGTTTACTCCATGTGTAACTATGTGTTGTTGTTTATTGTTTATTCCATGTGTCACTCTGTGTTGTTGTTTATTGTTTACTCCATGTGTCACTCTGTGTTGTTGTTTATTGTTTATTCCATGTGTCACTCTGTGTTGTTGTTTATTGTTTATTCCATGTGTCACTCTGCGTTGTTGTTTATTGTTTACTCCATGTGTCACTCTGTGTTGTTGTTTATTGTTTACTCCATGTGTCACTCTGTGTTGTTGTTTATTGTTTATTCCATGTGTCACTCTGTGTTGTTGTTTATTGTTTATTCCAGGTTTCACTCTGTGTTGTTGTTTATTGTTTACTCCATGTGTCACTCTGTGTTGTTGTTTATTGTTTATTCCATGTGTCACACTGTGTTGTTGTTTATTGTTTATTCCATGTGTCACTCTGTGTTGTCGTTTATTGTTTATCTCATGTGTCACTCTGTGTTGTTGTTTATTGTTTATTCCATGTGTCACTCTGTGTTGTTGTTTATTGTTTACTCCATGTGTAACTCTGTGTTGTTGTTTATTGTTTATTCCATGTGTTACTCTGTGTTGTTGTTTATTGTTTATTCCATGTTACTCTGTGTTGTTGTTTATTGTTTACTCCATGTGTTACTCTGTGTTGTTGTTTATTGTTTATTCCATGTGTCACTCTGTGTTGTTGTTTATCGTTTACTCCATGTGTCACTCTGTGTTGTTGTTTATTGTTTACTCCATGTGTCACTCTGTGTTGTTGTTTATTGTTTATTCCATGTGTCACTCTGTGTTGTTGTTTATTGTTTATTCCATGTGTCACTATGTGTTGTTGTTTATTGTTTATTCCATGTGTCACTCTGTGTTGTTGTTTATTGTTTATTCCATGTGTCACTCTGTGTTGTTGTTTATTGTTTATTCCATGTGTCACTCTGTGTTGTTGTTTATTCCATGTGTCACTCTGTGTTGTTGTTTATTGTTTATTCCATGTGTAACTCTGTGTTGTTGTTTATTGTTTACTCCATGTGTAACTCTGTGTTGTTGTTTATTGTTTATTCCATGTGTCACTCTGTGTTGTTGTTTATTGTTTATTCCATGTGTCACTCTGTGTTGTTGTTTATTGTTTATTCCATGTGTCACTCTGTGTTGTTGTTTATTCCATGTGTCACTCTGTGTTGTTGTTTATTGTTTATTCCATGTGTCACTCTGTGTTGTTGTTTATTGTTTATTCCATGTGTCACTCTGTGTTGTTGTTTATTGTTTATTCCATGTGTCACTCTGTGTTGTTGTTTATTCCATGTGTCACTCTGTGTTGTTGTTTATTGTTTATTCCATGTGTAACTCTGTGTTGTTGTTTATTGTTTACTCCATGTGTAACTCTGTGTTGTTGTTTATTGTTTATTCCATGTGTCACTCTGTGTTGTTGTTTATTGTTTATTCCATGTGTCACTCTGTGTTGTTGTTTATTGTTTATTCCATGTGTCACTCTGTGTTGTTGTTTATTCCATGTGTCACTCTGTGTTGTTGTTTATTGTTTATTCCATGTGTAACTCTGTGTTGTTGTTTATTGTTTACTCCATGTGTAACTCTGTGTTGTTGTTTATTGTTTATTCCATGTGTTACTCTGTGTTGTTGTTTATTGTTTACTCCATGTGTAACTCTGTGTTGTTGTTTATTGTTTATTCCATGTGTTACTCTGTGTTGTTGTTTATTGTTTACTCCATGTGTAACTCTGTGTTGTTGTTTATTGTTTATTCCATGTGTTACTCTGTGTTGTTTTTTATTGTTTACTCCATGTGTAACTCTGTGTTGTTGTTTATTGTTTATTCCATGTTACTCTGTGTTGTTGTTTATTGTTTACTCCATGTGTTACTCTGTGTTGTTGTTTATTGTTTACTCCATGTGTCACTCTGTGTTGTTGTTTATTGTTTACTACATGTGTAACTCTGTGTTGTTGTTTATTGTTTACTCCATGTGTAACTCTGTGTTGTTGTTTATTGTTTATCCCATGTGTTACTCTGTTGTTGTTTTCTGTCGCACTGCTTTGCTTTATCTTGGCCAGGTCGCAGTTGTAAATGAGAACTTGTTCTCAACTGGCCTACCTGGTTAAATAAAGGTGTTCTCAACTAGCCTACCTGGTTAAATAAATATGAAATTAAATAAAAAGGTCGCTGGTGCAATCTCCCTCCTCTTCTTCTTCTTCTTCTTCTTCTTCTTCTTCTTCTTCTTCTTCTTCTTCTTCACACTGAGGCATGCCATATCAGTCCAGCTCCTCAGTGAAACATACTCTGACCCGCCGACACAGGGGCCATCGAAGGGACAGAGCTGAATGGCAGGGAGGAGTGGAACCTTTATTTGTCCCTCATCTGATCTACAAAATCAATGATGTGGTCCTTTGTAGCTCAGTTGGTAGAGCACGGTGCTTGTAAAACCAACGTAAGTTCAATTACCTGGACTACCCAAATGAAAAATGGAATGAACGCATGACTAAGTTGCTTTGGATAAAAGCATCTGGTAAATGGCATTAATTCAGATGAAGTGCCTGCCTCAAGGGCACATCAACATATATTTGCACCTTTCGGTTACTCTGCCTAAAGCTCTTAAACCACTTGGCTAGCTGCCCCACATCATCCCATCCTGCTACTTAAACCACTTGGCTAGTTGCTCCACATCATTCCATCCTGCTTCTTAAACCACTTGACTAGCTGCCCCATATCATCCCATCCTGCTTCTTAAACCACTTGGCTAGCTGCCCCACATCATCCCATCCTGCTTCTTAAACCAGTTGGCTAGCTGCCCCACATCATCCCATCCTGCTTCTTAAACCACTTGGCTAGCTGCCCCACATCATTCCATCCTGCTTCTTAAACCACTTGACTAGCTGCCCCACATCATCCCATCCTGCTTCTTAAACCACTTGGCTAGCTGCTCCACATCATCCCATCCTGCTTCTTAAACCACTTGGCTAGCTGCTCCACATCATCCCATCCTGCTTCTTAAACCACTTGGCTAGCTGCTCCACATCATCCCATCCTGCTTCTTAAACCACTTGGCTAGCTGCCCCACATCATCCCATCCTGCTTCTTAAACCACTTGGCTAGCTGCCCCACATCATCCCATCCTGCTTCTTACACCACTTGGCTAGCTGCCCCACATCATCCCATCCTGCTTCTTAAACCACTTGGCTAGCTGCCCCACATCATCCCATCCTGCTTCTTAAACCACTTGGCTAGCTGCCCCACATCATCCCATCCTGCTTCTTAAACCACTTGGCTAGCTGCTCCACATCATCCCATCCTGCTTCTTAAACCACTTGGCTAGCTGCTCCACATCATCCCATCCTGCTTCTTAAACCACTTGGCTAGCTGCCCCACATCATCCCATACTGCTTCTTAAACCACTTGGCTAGCTGCTCCACATCATCCCATCCTGCTTCTTGGGTCCTGTGTGGCTCAGTCGGTAGAGCATGGCGCTTGCAACGCCAAGCGTCGTGGGTTCGATTCCCGCTGGGACCACCCATATGTAAAAGTAGTGGCCCCAGCCGACTTGTAAGTCGCTTTGGACAAAAGCGTCTGCTAAATGGGATATATATTTATATATTATATATATTCTTAAACCACTTGGCTAGCTGCCCCACATCATCCCATCCTGCTTCTTAAACCACTTGGCTAGCTGCCCCACATCATCCCATACTGCTTCTTAAACCACTTGGCTAGTTGCTCCACATCATCCCATCCTGCTTCTTAAACCACTTGGCTAGCTGCTCCACATCATCCCATACTGCTTCTTAAACCACTTGGCTAGCTGCTCCACATCATCCCATCCTGCTTCTTAAACCACTTGGCTAGCTGCCCCACATCATCCCATCCTGCTTCTTAAACCACTTGGCTAGCTGCTCCACATCATCCCATCCTGCTTCTTAAACCACTTGGCTAGCTGCTCCACATCATCCCATCCTGCTTCTTAAACCACCACACAGTTCAGGTCCCAGGAGACCCAAGCAATGAATGAGGTGGCAGATAGACAGACACATTTCCTGATCACTCTCTTTACATTCTTTAAGGATTTACGTGTATTGTTTCGTGTCGCTACGTATTACTGGACTGGTGGAGCGAGGAACGTAACAAGCATTTCTCTACACCCGCGATAACACCTGCAAAAATATATGCATGCCGATGACTCGATTTGATTTGAGACGGAGCAGCTCTCTCTTTTTGCAGTACGACACACTAGCCACTAGATGACACCCTGAGATTGCCCGCGTTTCATTGATTTATTACAATTATGATCAGACAGTTATGAACAGCGAAATCATCCTTAGGACTTAGCCGACAAGTAACCCGTCCTATAATTGAATGGGTACAGAATGATTTCTGTCCGTAACACCAGCTAAGTCTCAATGCCCCATGTAGGCAAGACCATATAAGTGTAGCAGAGAAGAGTAGAGTATGGCATAGTAGCTCAGTACATTAGTATAGAGTCAGATGTGTTGACCCCATAGCAACACCTTTGTCCAAGATTCAGATGTCAATCAGATGACCCCAGAGTAACACCAGATCAGATGACCCCAGAGTAACACCAGATCAGATGACCCCAGAGTAACACCAGATCAGATGACCCCAGAGTAACACCAGATCAGATGACCCCAGAGTAACACCAGATCAGATGAACCCAGAGTAACACCAGATCAGATGACCCCAGAGTAACGTAACACCAGATCAGATGAACCCAGAGTAACACCAGATCAGATGACCCCAGAGTAACGTAACACCAGATCAGATGACCCTAGAGTAACACCAGATCAGATGACCCCAGAGTAACACCAGATCAGATGACCCCAGAGTAACACCAGATCAGATGACCCCAGAGTAACACCAGATCAGATGAACCCAGAGTAACACCAGATCAGATGACCCCAGAGTAACACCAGATCAGATGACCCCAGAGTAACGTAACACCAGATCAGATGAACCCAGAGTAACACCAGATCAGATGTGTGTTGACATTACATTTTTCTAGCCACTCTCCAAACCACCTCAGGATAGACAATAAATTAGCCTGAAGAGAGGTTGTCTAGGATGTAGTTTACTTCAGCCCTGTTTCTAAGGCCACATCTTCCTCTAGTAGGAGACAGGGAGGTTGTCTAGGATGTAGTTTATTTCAGCCCTGTTTCTAAGGCCACATCTTCCTCTAGTAGGAGACAGGGAGGTTGTCTAGGATGTAGTTTATTTCAGCCCTGTTTCTAAGACCACATCTTCCTCTAGTAGGAGACAGGGAGGTTGTCTAGGATGTAGTTTATTTCAGCCCTGTTTCTCAGGCCACATCTTCCTCTAGTAGGAGACAGGGAGGTTGTCTAGGATGTAGTTTATTTCAGCCCTGTTTCTCAGGCCACATCTTCCTCTAGTAGGAGACAGGGAGGTTGTCTAGGATGTAGTTTACTTCAGCCCTGTTTCTAAGGCCACATCTTCCTCTAGTAGGAGACAGGGAGGTTGTCTAGGATGTAGTTTACTTCAGCCCTGTTTCTAAGGCCACATCTTCCTCTAGTAGGAGACAGGGAGGTTGTCTAGGATGTAGTTTACTTCAGCCCTGTTTCTAAGGCCACATCTTCCTCTAGTAGGAGACAGGGAGGTTGTCTAGGATGTAGTTTATTTCAGCCCTGTTTCTAAGGCCACATCTTCCTCTAGTAGGAGACAGGGAGGTTGTCTAGGATGTAGTTTATTTCAGCCCTGTTTCTAAGGCCACATCTTCCTCTAGTAGGAGACAGGGAGGTTGTCTAGGATGTAGTTTATTTCAGCCCTGTTTCTAAGGCCACATCTTCCTCTAGTAGGAGACAGGGAGGTTGTCTAGGATGTAGTTTATTTCAGCCCTGTTTCTCAGGCCACATCTTCCTCTAGTAGGAGACAGGGAGGTTGTCTAGGATGTAGTTTATTTCAGCCCTGTTTCTAAGGCCACATCTTCCTCTAGTAGGAGACAGGGAGGTTGTCTAGGATGTAGTTTACTTCAGCCCTGTTTCTCAGGCCACATCTTCCTCTAGTAGGAGACAGGGAGGTTGTCTAGGATGTAGTTTATTTCAGCCCTGTTTCTAAGGCCACATCTTCCTCTAGTAGGAGACAGGGAGGTTGTCTAGGATGTAGTTTATTTTAGCCCTGTTTCTAAGGCCACATCTTCCTCTAGTAGGAGACAGGGAGGTTGTCTAGGATGTAGTTTATTTCAGCCCTGTTTCTCAGGCCACATCTTCCTCTAGTAGGAGACAGGGAGGTTGTCTAGGATGTAGTTTATTTCAGCCCTGTTTCTAAGGCCACATCTTCCTCTAGTAGGAGACAGGGAGGTTGTCTAGGATGTAGTTTATTTCAGCCCTGTTTCTAAGGCCACATCTTCCTCTAGTAGGAGACAGGGAGGTTGTCTAGGATGTAGTTTATTTCAGCCCTGTTTCTAAGGCCACATCTTCCTCTAGTAGGAGACAGGGAGGTTGTCTAGGATGTAGTTTACTTCAGCCCTGTTTCTCAGGCCACATCTTCCTCTAGTAGGAGACAGGGAGGTTGTCTAGGATGTAGTTTATTTCAGCCCTGTTTCTAAGGCCACATCTTCCTCTAGTAGGAGACAGGGAGGTTGTCTAGGATGTAGTTTATTTCAGCCCTGTTTCTAAGGCCACATCTTCCTCTAGTAGGAGACAGGGAGGTTGTCTAGGATGTAGTTTATTTCAGCCCTGTTTCTCAGGCCACATCTTCCTCTAGTAGGAGACAGGGAGGTTGTCTAGGATGTAGTTTATTTCAGCCCTGTTTCTAAGGCCACATCTTCCTCTAGTAGGAGACAGGGAGGTTGTCTAGGATGTAGTTTATTTCAGCCCTGTTTCTAAGGTCACATCTTCCTCTAGTAGGAGACAGGGAGGTTGTCTAGGATGTAGTTTATTTCAGCCCTGTTTCTAAGGCCACATCTTCCTCTAGTAGGAGACAGGGAGGTTGTCTAGGATGTAGTTTACTTCAGCCCTGTTTCTAAGGCCACATCTTCCTCTAGTAGGAGACAGGGAGGTTGTCTAGGATGTAGTTTATTTCGGCCCTGTTTCTAAGGCCACATCTTCCTCTAGTAGGAGGCAGGGAGGTTGTCTAGGATGTAGTTTATTTCAGCCCTGTTTCTAAGGCCACATCTTCCTCTAGTAGGAGACAGGGAGGTTGTCTAGGATGTAGTTTATTTCGGCCCTGTTTCTAAGGCCACATCTTCCTCTAGTAGGAGGCAGGGAGGTTGTCTAGGATGTAGTTTATTTCAGCCCTGTTTCTAAGGCCACATCTTCCTCTAGTAGGAGACAGGGAGGTTGTCTAGGATGTAGTTTATTTCAGCCCTGTTTCTCAGGCCACATCTTCCTCTAGTAGGAGACAGGGAGGTTGTCTAGGATGTAGTTTACTTCAGCCCTGTTTCTAAGGCCACATCTTCCTCTAGTAGGAGACAGGGAGGTTGTCTAGGATGTAGTTTACTTCAGCCCTGTTTCTCAGGCCACATCTTCATCTAGTAGGAGACAGGGAGGTTGTCTAGGATGTAGTTTATTTCAGCCCTGTTTCTCAGGCCACATCTTCCTCTAGTAGGAGACAGGGAGGTTGTCTAGGATGTAGTTTATTTCAGCCCTGTTTCTAAGGCCACATCTTCCTCTAGTAGGAGACAGGGAGGTTGTCTAGGATGTAGTTTATTTCGGCCCTGTTTCTAAGGCCACATCTTCCTCTAGTAGGAGACAGGGAGGTTGTCTAGGATGTAGTTTACTTCAGCCCTGTTTCTCAGGCCACATCTTCCTCTAGTAGGAGACAGGGAGGTTGTCTAGGATGTAGTTTATTTCAGCCCTGTTTCTAAGGCCACATCTTCCTCTAGTAGGAGACAGGGAGGTTGTCTAGGATGTAGTTTATTTCAGCCCTGTTTCTAAGGCCACATCTTCCTCTAGTAGGAGACAGGGAGGTTGTCTAGGATGTAGTTTATTTCAGCCCTGTTTCTAAGGCCACATCTTCCTCTAGTAGGAGACAGGGAGGTTGTCTAGGATGTAGTTTATTTCAGCCCTGTTTCTCAGGCCACATCTTCCTCTAGTAGGAGACAGGGAGGTTGTCTAGGATGTAGTTTACTTCAGCCCTGTTTCTAAGGCCACATCTTCCTCTAGTAGGAGACAGGGAGGTTGTCTAGGATGTAGTTTACTTCAGCCCTGTTTCTCAGGCCACATCTTCATCTAGTAGGAGACAGGGAGGTTGTCTAGGATGTAGTTTATTTCAGCCCTGTTTCTCAGGCCACATCTTCCTCTAGTAGGAGACAGGGAGGTTGTCTAGGATGTAGTTTATTTCAGCCCTGTTTCTAAGGCCACATCTTCCTCTAGTAGGAGACAGGGAGGTTGTCTAGGATGTAGTTTATTTCAGCCCTGTTTCTCAGGCCACATCTTCCTCTAGTAGGAGACAGGGAGGTTGTCTAGGATGTAGTTTACTTCAGCCCTGTTTCTAAGGCCACATCTTCCTCTAGTAGGAGACAGGGAGGTTGTCTAGGATGTAGTTTACTTCAGCCCTGTTTCTCAGGCCACATCTTCATCTAGTAGGAGACAGGGAGGTTGTCTAGGATGTAGTTTATTTCAGCCCTGTTTCTCAGGCCACATCTTCCTCTAGTAGGAGACAGGGAGGTTGTCTAGGATGTAGTTTATTTCAGCCCTGTTTCTAAGGCCACATATTCCTCTAGTAGGAGACAGGGAGGTTGTCTAGGATGTAGTTTATTTCGGCCCTGTTTCTAAGGCCACATTTTCCTCTAGTAGGAGACAGGGAGGTTGTCTAGGATGTAGTTTACTTCAGCCCTGTTTCTCAGGCCACATCTTGCTCTAGTAGGAGACAGGGAGGTTGTCTAGGATGTAGTTTATTTCAGCCCTGTTTCTAAGGCCACATCTTCCTCTAGTAGGAGACAGGGAGGTTGTCTAGGATGTAGTTTATTTCAGCCCTGTTTCTAAGGCCACATCTTCCTCTAGTAGGAGACAGGGAGGTTGTCTAGGATGTAGTTTATTTCAGCCCTGTTTCTAAGGCCACATCTTCCTCTAGTAGGAGACAGGGAGGTTGTCTAGGATGTAGTTTATTTCAGCCCTGTTTCTAAGGCCACATCTTCCTCTAGTAGGAGACAGGGAGGTTGTCTAGGATGTAGTTTACTTCAGCCCTGTTTCTCAGGCCACATCTTCCTCTAGTAGGAGACAGGGAGGTTGTCTAGGATGTAGTTTATTTCAGCCCTGTTTCTAAGGCCACATCTTCCTCTAGTAGGAGACAGGGAGGTTGTCTAGGATGTAGTTTATTTCAGCCCTGTTTCTAAGGCCACATCTTCCTCTAGTAGGAGACAGGGAGGTTGTCTAGGATGTAGTTTATTTCAGCCCTGTTTCTCAGGCCACATCTTCCTCTAGTAGGAGACAGGGAGGTTGTCTAGGATGTAGTTTATTTCAGCCCTGTTTCTAAGGCCACATCTTCCTCTAGTAGGAGACAGGGAGGTTGTCTAGGATGTAGTTTACTTCAGCCCTGTTTCTCAGGCCACATCTTCCTCTAGTAGGAGACAGGGAGGTTGTCTAGGATGTAGTTTACTTCAGCCCTGTTTCTAAGGCCACATCTTCCTCTAGTAGGAGACAGGGAGGTTGTCTAGGATGTAGTTTATTTCAGCCCTGTTTCTAAGGCCACATCTTCCTCTAGTAGGAGACAGGGAGGTTGTCTAGGATGTAGTTTATTTCAGCCCTGTTTCTCAGGCCACATCTTCCTCTAGTAGGAGACAGGGAGGTTGTCTAGGATGTAGTTTATTTCAGCCCTGTTTCTAAGGCCACATCTTCCTCTAGTAGGAGACAGGGAGGTTGTCTAGGATGTAGTTTACTTCAGCCCTGTTTCTCAGGCCACATCTTCCTCTAGTAGGAGACAGGGAGGTTGTCTAGGATGTAGTTTATTTCAGCCCTGTTTCTAAGGCCACATCTTCCTCTAGTAGGAGACAGGGAGGTTGTCTAGGATGTAGTTTATTTTAGCCCTGTTTCTAAGGCCACATCTTCCTCTAGTAGGAGACAGGGAGGTTGTCTAGGATGTAGTTTATTTCAGCCCTGTTTCTCAGGCCACATCTTCCTCTAGTAGGAGACAGGGAGGTTGTCTAGGATGTAGTTTATTTCAGCCCTGTTTCTAAGGCCACATCTTCCTCTAGTAGGAGACAGGGAGGTTGTCTAGGATGTAGTTTATTTCAGCCCTGTTTCTAAGGCCACATCTTCCTCTAGTAGGAGACAGGGAGGTTGTCTAGGATGTAGTTTATTTCAGCCCTGTTTCTAAGGCCACATCTTCCTCTAGTAGGAGACAGGGAGGTTGTCTAGGATGTAGTTTACTTCAGCCCTGTTTCTCAGGCCACATCTTCCTCTAGTAGGAGACAGGGAGGTTGTCTAGGATGTAGTTTATTTCAGCCCTGTTTCTAAGGCCACATCTTCCTCTAGTAGGAGACAGGGAGGTTGTCTAGGATGTAGTTTATTTCAGCCCTGTTTCTAAGGCCACATCTTCCTCTAGTAGGAGACAGGGAGGTTGTCTAGGATGTAGTTTATTTCAGCCCTGTTTCTCAGGCCACATCTTCCTCTAGTAGGAGACAGGGAGGTTGTCTAGGATGTAGTTTATTTCAGCCCTGTTTCTAAGGCCACATCTTCCTCTAGTAGGAGACAGGGAGGTTGTCTAGGATGTAGTTTATTTCAGCCCTGTTTCTAAGGTCACATCTTCCTCTAGTAGGAGACAGGGAGGTTGTCTAGGATGTAGTTTATTTCAGCCCTGTTTCTAAGGCCACATCTTCCTCTAGTAGGAGACAGGGAGGTTGTCTAGGATGTAGTTTACTTCAGCCCTGTTTCTAAGGCCACATCTTCCTCTAGTAGGAGACAGGGAGGTTGTCTAGGATGTAGTTTATTTCGGCCCTGTTTCTAAGGCCACATCTTCCTCTAGTAGGAGGCAGGGAGGTTGTCTAGGATGTAGTTTATTTCAGCCCTGTTTCTAAGGCCACATCTTCCTCTAGTAGGAGACAGGGAGGTTGTCTAGGATGTAGTTTATTTCGGCCCTGTTTCTAAGGCCACATCTTCCTCTAGTAGGAGGCAGGGAGGTTGTCTAGGATGTAGTTTATTTCAGCCCTGTTTCTAAGGCCACATCTTCCTCTAGTAGGAGACAGGGAGGTTGTCTAGGATGTAGTTTATTTCAGCCCTGTTTCTCAGGCCACATCTTCCTCTAGTAGGAGACAGGGAGGTTGTCTAGGATGTAGTTTACTTCAGCCCTGTTTCTAAGGCCACATCTTCCTCTAGTAGGAGACAGGGAGGTTGTCTAGGATGTAGTTTACTTCAGCCCTGTTTCTCAGGCCACATCTTCATCTAGTAGGAGACAGGGAGGTTGTCTAGGATGTAGTTTATTTCAGCCCTGTTTCTCAGGCCACATCTTCCTCTAGTAGGAGACAGGGAGGTTGTCTAGGATGTAGTTTATTTCAGCCCTGTTTCTAAGGCCACATCTTCCTCTAGTAGGAGACAGGGAGGTTGTCTAGGATGTAGTTTATTTCGGCCCTGTTTCTAAGGCCACATCTTCCTCTAGTAGGAGACAGGGAGGTTGTCTAGGATGTAGTTTACTTCAGCCCTGTTTCTCAGGCCACATCTTCCTCTAGTAGGAGACAGGGAGGTTGTCTAGGATGTAGTTTATTTCAGCCCTGTTTCTAAGGCCACATCTTCCTCTAGTAGGAGACAGGGAGGTTGTCTAGGATGTAGTTTATTTCAGCCCTGTTTCTAAGGCCACATCTTCCTCTAGTAGGAGACAGGGAGGTTGTCTAGGATGTAGTTTATTTCAGCCCTGTTTCTAAGGCCACATCTTCCTCTAGTAGGAGACAGGGAGGTTGTCTAGGATGTAGTTTATTTCAGCCCTGTTTCTCAGGCCACATCTTCCTCTAGTAGGAGACAGGGAGGTTGTCTAGGATGTAGTTTACTTCAGCCCTGTTTCTAAGGCCACATCTTCCTCTAGTAGGAGACAGGGAGGTTGTCTAGGATGTAGTTTACTTCAGCCCTGTTTCTCAGGCCACATCTTCATCTAGTAGGAGACAGGGAGGTTGTCTAGGATGTAGTTTATTTCAGCCCTGTTTCTCAGGCCACATCTTCCTCTAGTAGGAGACAGGGAGGTTGTCTAGGATGTAGTTTATTTCAGCCCTGTTTCTAAGGCCACATCTTCCTCTAGTAGGAGACAGGGAGGTTGTCTAGGATGTAGTTTATTTCAGCCCTGTTTCTCAGGCCACATCTTCCTCTAGTAGGAGACAGGGAGGTTGTCTAGGATGTAGTTTACTTCAGCCCTGTTTCTAAGGCCACATCTTCCTCTAGTAGGAGACAGGGAGGTTGTCTAGGATGTAGTTTACTTCAGCCCTGTTTCTCAGGCCACATCTTCATCTAGTAGGAGACAGGGAGGTTGTCTAGGATGTAGTTTATTTCAGCCCTGTTTCTCAGGCCACATCTTCCTCTAGTAGGAGACAGGGAGGTTGTCTAGGATGTAGTTTATTTCAGCCCTGTTTCTAAGGCCACATATTCCTCTAGTAGGAGACAGGGAGGTTGTCTAGGATGTAGTTTATTTCGGCCCTGTTTCTAAGGCCACATTTTCCTCTAGTAGGAGACAGGGAGGTTGTCTAGGATGTAGTTTACTTCAGCCCTGTTTCTCAGGCCACATCTTGCTCTAGTAGGAGACAGGGAGGTTGTCTAGGATGTAGTTTATTTCAGCCCTGTTTCTAAGGCCACATCTTCCTCTAGTAGGAGACAGGGAGGTTGTCTAGGATGTAGTTTATTTCAGCCCTGTTTCTAAGGCCACATCTTCCTCTAGTAGGAGACAGGGAGGTTGTCTAGGATGTAGTTTATTTCAGCCCTGTTTCTAAGGCCACATCTTCCTCTAGTAGGAGACAGGGAGGTTGTCTAGGATGTAGTTTATTTCAGCCCTGTTTCTAAGGCCACATCTTCCTCTAGTAGGAGACAGGGAGGTTGTCTAGGATGTAGTTTACTTCAGCCCTGTTTCTCAGGCCACATCTTCCTCTAGTAGGAGACAGGGAGGTTGTCTAGGATGTAGTTTATTTCAGCCCTGTTTCTAAGGCCACATCTTCCTCTAGTAGGAGACAGGGAGGTTGTCTAGGATGTAGTTTATTTCAGCCCTGTTTCTAAGGCCACATCTTCCTCTAGTAGGAGACAGGGAGGTTGTCTAGGATGTAGTTTATTTCAGCCCTGTTTCTCAGGCCACATCTTCCTCTAGTAGGAGACAGGGAGGTTGTCTAGGATGTAGTTTATTTCAGCCCTGTTTCTAAGGCCACATCTTCCTCTAGTAGGAGACAGGGAGGTTGTCTAGGATGTAGTTTACTTCAGCCCTGTTTCTCAGGCCACATCTTCCTCTAGTAGGAGACAGGGAGGTTGTCTAGGATGTAGTTTACTTCAGCCCTGTTTCTAAGGCCACATCTTCCTCTAGTAGGAGACAGGGAGGTTGTCTAGGATGTAGTTTATTTCAGCCCTGTTTCTAAGGCCACATCTTCCTCTAGTAGGAGACAGGGAGGTTGTCTAGGATGTAGTTTATTTCAGCCCTGTTTCTCAGGTCACATCTTCCTCTAGTAGGAGACAGGGAGGTTGTCTAGGATGTAGTTTATTTCAGCCCTGTTTCTCAGGCCACATCTTCCTCTAGTAGGAGACAGGGAGGTTGTCTAGGATGTAGTTTATTTCAGCCCTGTTTCTAAGGCCACATCTTCCTCTAGTAGGAGACAGGGAGGTTGTCTAGGATGTAGTTTATTTCAGCCCTGTTTCTAAGGCCACATCTTCCTCTAGTAGGAGACAGGGAGGTTGTCTAGGATGTAGTTTACTTCAGCCCTGTTTCTCAGGCCACATCTTCCTCTAGTAGGAGACAGGGAGGTTGTCTAGGATGTAGTTTACTTCAGCCCTGTTTCTCAGGCCACATCTTCCTCTAGTAGGAGACAGGGAGGTTGTCTAGGATGTAGTTTATTTCAGCCCTGTTTCTCAGGCCACATCTTCCTCTAGTAGGAGACAGGGAGGTTGTCTAGGATGTAGTTTATTTCAGCCCTGTTTCTAAGGCCACATCTTCCTCTAGTAGGAGACAGGGAGGTTGTCTAGGATGTAGTTTATTTCAGCCCTGTTTCTAAGGCCACATCTTCCTCTAGTAGGAGACAGGGAGGTTGTCTAGGATGTAGTTTATTTCAGCCCTGTTTCTCAGGCCACATCTTCCTCTAGTAGGAGACAGGGAGGTTGTCTAGGATGTAGTTTACTTCAGCCCTGTTTCTCAGGCCACATCTTCCTCTAGTAGGAGACAGGGAGGTTGTCTAGGATGTAGTTTATTTCAGCCCTGTTTCTCAGGTCACATCTACCTCTAGTAGGAGACAGGGAGGTTGTCTAGGATGTAGTTTATTTCAGCCCTGTTTCTCAGGCCACATCTTCCTCTAGTAGGAGACAGGGAGGTTGTCTAGGATGTAGTTTACTTCAGCCCTGTTTCTCAGGCCACATCTTCCTCTAGTAGGAGACAGGGAGGTTGTCTAGGATGTAGTTTATTTCAGCCCTGTTTCTCAGGTCACATCTTACTCTAGTAGGAGACAGGGAGGTTGTCTAGGATGTAGTTTATTTCAGCCCTGTTTCTCAGGCCACATCTTCCTCTAGTAGGAGACAGGGAGGTTGTCTAGGATGTAGTTTACTTCAGCCCTGTTTCTAAGGCCACATCTTCCTCTAGTAGGAGACAGGGAGGTTGTCTAGGATGTAGTTTATTTCAGCCCTGTTTCTAAGGCCACATCTTCCTCTAGTAGGAGACAGGGAGGTTGTCTAGGATGTAGTTTATTTCAGCCCTGTTTCTCAGGCCACATCTTCCTCTAGTAGGAGACAGGGAGGTTGTCTAGGATGTAGTTTATTTCAGCCCTGTTTCTAAGGCCACATCTTCCTCTAGTAGGAGACAGGGAGGTTGTCTAGGATGTAGTTTACTTCAGCCCTGTTTCTAAGGCCACATCTTCCTCTAGTAGGAGACAGGGAGGTTGTCTAGGATGTAGTTTATTTCAGCCCTGTTTCTAAGGCCACATCTTCCTCTAGTAGGAGACAGGGAGGTTGTCTAGGATGTAGTTTATTTCAGCCCTGTTTCTCAGGCCACATCTTCCTCTAGTAGGAGACAGGGAGGTTGTCTAGGATGTAGTTTATTTCAGCCCTGTTTCTAAGGCCACATCTTCCTCTAGTAGGAGACAGGGAGGTTGTCTAGGATGTAGTTTATTTCAGCCCTGTTTCTAAGGCCACATCTTCCTCTAGTAGGAGACAGGGAGGTTGTCTAGGATGTAGTTTACTTCAGCCCTGTTTCTCAGGCCACATCTTCCTCTAGTAGGAGACAGGGAGGTTGTCTAGGATGTAGTTTATTTCAGCCCTGTTTCTAAGGCCACATCTTCCTCTAGTAGGAGACAGGGAGGTTGTCTAGGATGTAGTTTACTTCAGCCCTGTTTCTAAGGCCACATCTTCCTCTAGTAGGAGACAGGGAGGTTGTCTAGGATGTAGTTTATTTCAGCCCTGTTTCTAAGGCCACATCTTCCTCTAGTAGGAGACAGGGAGGTTGTCTAGGATGTAGTTTACTTCAGCCCTGTTTCTCAGGCCACATCTTCCTCTAGTAGGAGACAGGGAGGTTGTCTA